>NC_064848.1:87678409-87975909 GCF_024139225.1 Suncus etruscus
CTTCACTTCATGACGTGAGCTATAACTTCCAGCCCTCCTCTCTTTTGTCACTGAAAATTATTGCAAGAATGTCTTTCACTTTTCTTAAAACCCATAGATGAGTGAGACCATTCTGCGTCTTTCTCTCTCTCTCTCTCTCTGACTTATTTCACTCAGCATAATAGATTCCATGTACATCCATGTATAGGAAAATTTCATGACTTCATCTCTCCTTACAGCTGCATAATATTCCATTGCGTATATGTACCACAGTTTCTTTAGCCTTTCATCTGTTGAAGGGCATCTTGGTTGTTTCCAGAGTCTTGCTATGGTAAATAGTGCTGCAATGAATATAAGGTGTAAGAAAGAGATTTTTGAATTGTATTTTTGTGTTCCTAGGGTATATCCCTAGTAGGAGTGGTATAGCTGGATCATATGGGAACTCAATTTCCAGTTTTTGGAGTAACCTCCATATCGCTTTCCATAAAGGTTGGACTAGATGGCATTCCCACCAGCAGTGGATAAGAGTTCCTTTCTCTCCACATCCCACCAATACTGCTTGTTCTCATTCTTTGTGATGTGTGCCAATCTTTGTAGTGTGAGGTGTTACCTCATAGTTGTTTTGATTTGCATCTCCCTGATGATTAGTGACGTGGAGCATTATTTCATGTGCCTTTTGGTGATTGGTATTTCTTCTTTCTCTAAAGTGTCTGTCCATTTCTTCTCCCCATTTTTTGATGGGATTAGATGTTTTTTTCTTGTGAAGTTCTGTCAGTGCCTTGTATATTTTGGATATTAGCCCTTATTTGATGGGTATTGGATGAATAGTTTCTCCCACTCAGTGGGTGGCTCTTGTATCCTGGGCACTATTTCCTTTGAGATCCAGAAGCTTCTCAGCTTAATATATTCCCATCAGTTAATCTCTGCTTTCACTTGTTTGGAGAGTGCAGTTTTTCCTTGAAGATACCTTTAGTCTCAAAGTCATGGATGTTTTACCTACGTGTTGTTCTATATACCTTATGGTATCAGGTCTGATACCAAGGTCTTTAATCCATTTGGATTTTACCTTCATACGTGATGTTAGCTAGGGGTCTAAGTTCAATGTTTTGCAAGTGGCTAGCCAGTTGTGCCAGTATCACTTTTTGAAGAGGCGTTCTTTGCTCCATTTAGGATTTCTTGCTCCTTTATCAAAAATTAGGTGATTGTATGTCTGGGGAACATTCTCTGAGTATTTCAGCCTATTCCACTAATCTGAGGGTCTGTCTTTATTCCAATACCATGCTGTTTTGATAACTATTGCTTTGTAATACAGCTTAAAGTTGGGGAAAGTAATGCCTCCCATATTCTTTTTCCCAATGATTGCTTTAGCTATTCGAGGGTGTTTATTGTTCCAAATGAATTTCAACAGTGTTTGATCCACTTCCTTGAAGAATGTCATGGGTATGTTTAGAGGGATCGCATTAAATCTTTACAATGCTTTGGGGAGTATTGCCATTTTAATGATGTTAATCTGCCAATTCAGAGCAGGATATGTGTTTCCATTTCCGTGTGTCCGCTCTTATTTCTTGGGGAAGGATTTTATAGTTTTCTTTGTATAGGTCCTTCACATCTGTAGTCAAATTGACTCCAAGATATGTGAGTTCCTATGGCACTAATGTAAATGGGGTTGTTTCCTTAATTTCCATTTCTTCCCTATTATTATTAGTGTATAGAAAGGCCATTGATTTTTGTGTGTTAATTTTGTAGCCTGCCACCTTGCTATATGAGTCTATTGTTTCTAAAAGCTTTTTTGTAGAGTCTTTAGGGTTTTCTAAGTAGAGTATCATGTCATCTGCAAACATTGAGAGCTTGACTGAATTATTGTGAGATACACAGTTACAAAGCTGTTCATGATTTTCAGTCATACAATGTACAACATTCTTCACCAGTGCACATTACCAACCCACTCTTTTCCCAGCCCTCTCTCTGCTTGCCTCTTTGGCAGTTTTCTTCTTTTTCTCTCTCTTCCTATCTCCCTCTCTCTCTCTTATTCTCTTTTTCTCACTCACTCACTCACTCACTCACTCACTCTCTCTCTCTCTCTCTCTCTCTCTCTCTCTCTCTCTCACACACACACACACACACACACACACACACACACTTTTTTTTTTATTTTAGACCCTGTGGTATGCAATAGTGTTACTGAAAGGATATTATGCATAGCACTATTTCCTTTCAGCACCCTGTTCTTAAGACTGATCATTTTCAACTATCATTATTATAGTGGTCCCTTCTTTGCTGGTCATATGTTTCTTTACTCCACTTATGGCCAGCAGTTTTTGAAAGATTATAAAAATATTAAGCTTTACTTTTATTTTTTTGGAGGGGGCATACTGATCCTGAATAGGGCCACTGTTGTGCACTGTTAGACTCAGAGAAATATGTGTTGCCAGGAATTGAACCTAAGTTGGTTGCGAGCAAGGAGAGCACCCTACCTATGATGTATTATCACTCTCTAAAAGTATTAAGCTTTTAAAGAAGGTATTGAATATGTCAGCGTTTTCTGCATTTTATAGAATAGAGGTTGCATTCTTTCTCAAAGGGAAACTGAAATTCAGGGAAATTTCCAGGTATATTAATGTAGTAGGTATTAAAATAGCTAAAGAGGAATCATTTCTCAGTTCTCCTTTTAAGCTTTTCTTTCCCAACTAAAATTAGGAATGGTAAGTAGAAATAAAGGCTTTTTTGATGTTGAGAAGATATCCCCAGAAAGAAAATTTAATGAAGCCAGAACTATCAAAGCAGTGCATGTATGGTACTTAAAAATTTCAGTTATCCCTTCTATGATGTTACCAGTGACCCTGATTCTCTTATATATGAATTTATTGATAGGTTTAATGCTTGATTAATATGTACTTAGAAAGTATAGTGAATCATAGAAAACTTTGCAGTCTCTCATATCAGCTTTTGTGGAAAGTCAAATAGACTACATGTAAATATAACTATTATTCACTGCACCGTTGTGTTTATGACAGGCAATGATTCCTGTGAGTATCTTCTCTCAAGTGGCAGATTTCTGGGGGAGAAAGTTTGGCAACCTCATAGTTGTATGATGCATAAATACAAAATCAGGTAAGTTTTTTTTTTAAATAATGTTGTTTGCTTTATTTTTTTGACAAGGTCTTAATATATAGTGGATAGGAATTGATGAAACAGTGCTACTCTCTCCATGATGGAAGAAAATTGCTGAGAGTGAGGGATGTAGTGTGTTCAAGTGAAGATTACTGCCAAAGCATTAGGCGAAAAGCCTTTACCAAACAAACTACTTTATCTTAGACAAGAGATAACTAGGCCCAAGGCAGAATTATCTTGAGTGAAGAACTTTTATTTTCTGGACTTTTGTTAATGACATCATTACTCTTAAGATACTGGATAAAATACATGATATGGATAGAGTATGTTTTAAAACACTTCATAAATGAGGGCTTTTTAATACTGGAAGTTAGTTAGTCATGCATATACTTTATAGGTTAAATGAATCTAGTCATCTTTTTCTGAAGCAGCTTTAATTGTATGTATAACAATTCTGTAGTACTCCGCCATAGATTCCCCAAGCTATGCTCTTTGAAATTCCAAAATGCTGATTAAACCTGTTTTAATTCATGTTTCTTTGTTGATTTCAGTGAAGCAAAGAACTGCCTTCTAGATAAACACATTGCATTTATTGGTGATTCCAGAATTCGTCAATTGTTTTATTCTTTTGTAAAAATTATTAATCCCCAATTCAAAGAAGAAGGAAATAAGGTAACATGTTCTTTATCTACTCTTTATGTATTTTTTTAAATGTTACTCAACTGAATAGTTTTAAGTACTGCCTACTGCTCTTCTCAATAGCCAAATATGCTATGCTTTTTTTTTTTTTTTTTACTTTGGTTTAGGGAAGGAGGCAGGGGAAAAGAGGGTGAATTGTTTTAATAGGGAACATATGTGGAAGTGAAGTACTGGTATACATTTTATTAACCTAAACATTTAGTTTTCAGAAATAGTATACATACAGTCTTTTTGGGGTAGACTTCCTGGTAGTGCTTAGGAGGTCTGGGATCCCAGTCGCCAATTCTTGGCCAACTAGGCTGATGGTTCAATACAAGGCTGGAGGATACTTTGCTGCTTGGGCCCTTTGGTGCCTTGCTAGAGATAGCTCAGCCACTCCAGCAATCCTGGGGCTCTTGGGCCATAGTTTGTAGGCTCATGAGACCATGTGGTGCCAGGATTCAAATTCTGGTAAGGCAACAACTGCCTTTGTGTTTAACCACTTCATTTAATGATATCATCTAAACCTAATTAATTTTCAAAGACCCACCTCTAAACACCACCACACTCAGGTTTAGAGATGAGAGTTTTTCAACATATGAACTTGGGAAGATGCAAATATTCAGTTCGTGAGAAGTAAAAATAGAATGCAACTGAAAGCAACAAGTCATGAAAACTAATAATATAAAACTAGCAAAAATATAAAAAACAAAACTCCTAGAAATAGACCAGAGCAAACTAGGTTTTTTTTATCATAATTTGCCAGGGATAACCTGGAGTTAAGATCAGGGATAACCTGGAGTTAAGATCAGGGTAATCATGGTATTTTTAAGATGGAGTAAACAATATCTTATAACATCTGCCTTTTGCTATAAACCAAAAGCATTATAGATATTTTCAACTATGCCAAACTCATTATTTCAATTCTAAATCTATATTCAAAAAATTCTAAACTTATAGTATTAAATAATTTTTTTGAAATTAGAAAAAATGCTCCACATCACTAATACTAGTGATACGCAAATCAAAACAACCACAAAGTACCGTCTCACACTACAGAGATAGGCATACTTCACAAAAAAATAAGAACAATCAGTGCTAGCTGGGATGTGGGGAGAAAGGAACTCTTATCCACTGCTAGTGGGTGTCTACTAGTCCAACCTTTATGGAAAAACAATATGGAAATTCCTCAAAAAACTGGAAATTATGGGGCCGGTGAGATAGCATGGAGATAGGGCATTTGCCTTTCATGCAGAAGGACAGTGGTTCGAATCCTGGCATCCCATATGGTCCCCCGATCCTGCCAGGAGCAATTTCTGAGCATAGAGCCAGGAGTAACCCCTGAGCGCTGCTGGGTGTGACCCCAAAACAAAAACAAAACAACTGGAAATTGCTCCCATATGATCCAGCTATACTCCTGGGGATATATCCTAGGAACACAAAAATTCAATACACAATTGCCTTCTGCACACCTATATTCATTGCAGCACTATATATAATAGACAGAATCTGGAAACAACATAGATTCTTGATTGCAAACCTATGGCACGCTGCCAGCTGTGGCAAGTGAAGGCCTTGCAATTAAGATATGCGGTGCGGTGGGAGGTAAGTGTGCCATTGTCTGCTTTGCAGCTCACTTGGCAACAGGGCCAGACTAGCCATTGGGAGGACCGGGCATTGTGTGGCAGTTTGGGCACTTGGGCTCAAAAAGGTTAGCTATCACTGACCTAGATGCTCAACAACAGATGAGTGGCTAAAGAACTGTACATCTACAAATGGAATACTATGCAGCTGTCAGGAAAAAATGAAGTCATGAAATTTTTCTATATATGAATGGACATGGAAACTATTATGCTGAGTGAAATAAGTCAGAGTGGGAGAGATAGACAGATAGTCAGACGGGGAGAGATAGAATAGTCTCACTCATCTGTGGGTTTTTAAGAAAAATAAAAGACAGTATGTTAATAATACCCAGAGACAATAGAGGTGAGAGATGGAAGGACCGGCCCACAATAGGAAGCTTACCATAAAGAGTGGCGAGTACAGTTAGAAAACTAACTACACTAACAACTATCATGACAGTGGTAGTGAGTGAGAGGAAATAGAATGCCGGTCTCTAAGACAGGCAAGTGGTGGAGAAGGAGGGCAATAAGGGGCATTGGTGGTAGAAAGGTTGCACTGGGGAAGGGGAGGTATACTTTTTATAGCTGAAACCCAACTACAAACATATTTGTAATTATGGCACTTAAATATATTATTAAAAATTTTAAAATAGGGGCCAGAGAGATAGCACAGCGGCGTTTGCCTTGCAAGCACCTGATCCAGGACCTAAGATGGTTGGTTCGAATCCCGGCATCCCATATGGTCCCCCGATCCTGCCAGGAGCTAATTCTGAGCAGACAGCCAGGAGTAACCCCTGAGCACCGCCAGGTGTGGCCCAAAAAGAAAAACGAAAAATAAAAACAAAACAAAAAAATTTTAAATAAAATAAAAAAATTAGAAGAGAGTTCAAGAAGTTTCTAAACTTTTAAAATACTTACTGTTGGGGCCAGAGCAGTGGCGCAAGGGGTAAGCCTTGCCCATGCTAGCATAGGACAGACTGTGGTTCGATCCCCGGCATCCCATACGGTCCCCCAAGCCAGGAGTGGTTTCTGAGCGCATAGCCAGGAGTAACCCCTGAGCGTCACCAGGTGTGGCCCAGAAACAAAACAAAACAAAACAAAATTCACTGTTATTATTATAACCTACGTAATCAAGTTCTATCTTCTCTCTACTATGTATCTATAAATACATTTATAAATGTATCTATAAATACATTTGCCAATAACCAAATACAATGAAAACAGATTATTTTCCATTATTGACTTTATAAAGTATCCCAGTTTTTCATAATTAAAAAAATTTAATACACTCTAGAATGAAATAGATTGTAAGAATGTAAATTGCATCATTACTCTACAGATAGCTGCTTAATTTGAATTTCCTAACTTTTCATTTGCTTATCATAGGGCAAACAGGTGGTGTACAGGTAAATATTTATCATTAGTTCTTGAGCTATTCTACCTATAACCTAAATTTTCTTGTGTCTTTTTTTTATAATTCTCTGCAGGTTGTTTAGCTAATTGAGATATGATAAATTAATCAACAGAAGCAGCTAATGGGGGATTATATGCATAAAAATAATCTATGCATTTATATTTCTTTGTTTATTTTGTAAACAATATTTTATTATTAAATATTATTATTAAAATATATATTATTAAATTTTATTTTATTTTTATGGCAGCATGAAAATATTCCCTTTGAAGATAAAATTGCATCGGTTAAAGTGGTAAGTTCATAAACTAAGTGTTACAATGTTTAAGCCATATTCAATGGTCATTCATTTAATGCACATCAACAAATATTTTGTATGTACTGTTTTAATGTTGTCTTATGAGTAAGAAGTATAGTGAAATAAGTTACTAAATGTGTGCCTATTTTGTGTAGTAAAATAGAAACTTTATAATATATTTATCCAGGGAATAATAATTAATATTAATTTGAAAACAGTTATTCAAGATTAATATCTATACAAGAATATGCATTTCTGAATATCCAGTGACATTTAATTATCCTAGAAACTGAGAATACAATGAAGAATAAAACTAAAATGTCCTAAACCTAATGAAACTTGTGAGTTATTATAGTCCCCTACATATAATTACAGTGTGATAAAGATGACAAAAAGAAAAACATGCATATCTGGAATATACAGAGCAAGAAATTCATAGTACTTTTTCTCCTTGAGGAAGTGAGGAAGTATTAAAGCTCTGTAGGAGCTAATCAGGATTGGTGGAATCATTTCCTGGCACTTTAGGCAGGTGGAACATGTTTGCAAAGTCCTGGAGAAAAAAGGAATATAGAGTGCATTCTAGGAGTTGAGTGAGAGCAAAGAAAAGGTAGAGAGAGAAAGAGGGAAGTGGTACAGGGGTGGGAGGAGGGAGGTGAGGGGGAGAATATTGAAGCAGAAACTTAAACCTCCATCATCTTAGCAATTTTAAACATTTTAGGACTTTGAGAAAATTGAAAATCATCATTGAATATTTAAGTAGAAAAGATGAAATTTAAGGATGAGATTTAGTTTATTCTGGCTAAAATGTGGAGAGTGGTTTAATGGAAGGCAGAAATGAATATAGCGATGACTATTATGAGTGCCGAAGTGATAGTAGAAATGAAGATGGTATGGATAAGAGTTTTCTTGGAGAGGTCTGAGGAGCTCCCAGTCAGTGCTTAAGCAGTTCTCCTCCAGCATGGATGATGTGAGGGATCAAGGATGCAGTTCTGCTCAAATGCTTGATGCTGCTCAGGCCCTGCAATGTTGGGAATTATCTGGCCTCCCTTGGGGGGTAGGCATTTAAGGGGCCTTCAGCACCATAATTGTCTGTGCTCTGGGGTCTTGAAGGGCTACACCCCAGTATGCGTCATGCAATCTCTACTAGCTCTCCACCCTGAGCTTGTTTGTTAATGTTGTTTGGTGAATGTAACTAATTCGACTTTTTCTTTTTTATTCTCTTTTAGGATTTTTTTTGGCATCCAGAAGTTAATGGTTCTATGAAACAGTGTATCAAAGTGTGGACAGAGGTCTGTATTTGAAATGTAATTCTTTTTGGTTTTGAGCAACCCAGACTTAATGGCTCCTGAGAATATTTTTCTCTCCTTTACTCCTTTTCCCACTCTTCTCTAATTTATTTTGTTTTATTTTATTGTATGTTATTAGTTTTGGGGCAACCTGGCAGTGATGAGGGCTTATTTTTGGCTTTCAGCTTAGGGATCATGCCTGGTAGGACTTGGAGAAACTAAATATGGATTGGTGTTGGACTAGGCTAGTGCCCCACTCACTTTTGCTTCTACCAATTTTTTTTTTGCTAGTAACTAAGCCATATTAGACCAATAGTATTCTAATAAATATTGTTCAGGTCACAATGCATTCATTATGCCAGCTCTGATGTGATTATGCTTATACCACACTTATCAGACTTAAACTTTTCTGGTTTTGCTATATCTTAGTTTAATTAAAACCCAGGTAATCTTTCTAGTATAAAAGATATTTTCTTGAGTATTATTTCACTTTGTTCTCCTTTAAGAAACTTTTCTCTTATCAAAAAATATGTAACTTAAAAGATGTGTCCTAATACCTTTTCACTCAAAATGTTTAGGTAATTGAGATAAAAAGTCAAGGGAATGTGGGGAGAAAAGAACTCTCATTCACTGCTGGTGGGAATGCCATCTAATCTTGCCTTTCTGTTAAACAATAAGGATCTTAATATAAAAAAACTGAGAATTGAGCTCCCATATGATCCAGCAATACCACTCCTAGGGATATACCCTAGGGACACAAAAACACAGTACAGTAATGCTCTCTGCACCCCTATATTCATTGCAGCACTATTTACAATAGTCAGAGCCTTGAAACAACTCCAGTGCCTGACAACAGATAAATGGCTAAAGAACTATGGTATATCTATACAATGGAGTACTATGCAGCTATCAGGAAAGTCATGAAATTTTCCTATACATGGATGGACATGGAAACTAATATGCTGAGTAAAATGAGTCAGAGGGAGAGAGAGACACACACAGAATAGTCTCACTCATCTGTGGAATTTAAGAAAAATAAAAGACAGTATGTTAATAATACCTAGAAACAACAGAGATGAGGGCTGTAAGGACCAGCCAGCGATAAGAAGCTTACCATAGAGAATGGTGATTGCAGTTAGAGAAATAACTACACTAACAACTATCATGACAATGGTATTGAGTGAGAGAAATAGAATACCTGTCTCGAAGACAGGCAAGGGTTGGGGGAGAAGGGCAATAGGGGGTATTGGTGGTGGAAAGGTTCCACTGGTGAAGGGAGGTATACATTTTTTTATAGATGAAATCCAACTACAAATATGTTTGTAATCATATGCTTAAATATATTAATAAAAAAATTAAGAATAAAGTCAAGCATGCTTCTAATTTCAGAATACTAACTTTTCACAATTTCACTTTATAATCTTTATAGACATATCCTGTATAATTCTATAATTAATCATAAAAAATTAATTCATAAAATCCTAAATGTCCATCAAAGGTTTGGCGTAATGGATACCAACTTGTTTTGGGGTGCAGTTCTTAATTATGCCCTCCAGACCCATTACTAGTGAAACTCCTAGTTTCACCCAGTAATGCTGGCCTGGTTTGAAGCTTGAACTTGGTAATGTAATTTTGTTTAGGCTTAGTGTGAGGCTCCACCAGAGGTCACTTTGGTAGTGCTAGGGAGGTATCAGGATCACCTCTGCATACTTGGAGCCACCAGGGCTATCCCCGCAGCACTCTTGTGACCATGTGATGGGGATGAACCTTATGGGGATTTTATGCTTATATAGTATGTGCTCCAACACGGGGTGTCTTCTTGACCCATCTTATAAAAAATCCAATGAGGAAGTTTAGAAAATAAAAATGAACTTAGTAGAAAGGATAACTTAGAGTTAAGGGGAAAAAATTAGGTGATGATAGGGCTAGAGTGATGGCGCAGTGTTAGGGCCTTTGCTTTGCATGCGGCTGACCCAAGTCAGACCACAGTTTGATCCACTGGCGTCACTTATGGTCCCCCAAGCCAGGAGTGATTTCTGAGTGCAGAGCTAGGAGTAACCCCTGAGCATCAGGAGGAATAGCCATAAAATCCCCCCCCCCCAAATGAAGTGATGATTTAATTCCTTGAACCTCCGATACAGCACTACTTAAAATATTATTTTTCTTTAGGATTCTGTCACAAGACCTCATGTCATTGTAGCAGGAGCTGCCACGGTAAGTTAATTATTTATAGCCTTAAATATTCATTTTTGTTTTATCATTGAAAACATGTTCAGAAAAAACTCAGTGATGCAAATTCCTTTTTGTTTTTCTTTATTTTATTTTATTTTATTTTTTTTAATTTTATTTTGGTTTGGAGGCTATACCTTAGTGCTTAGGGACTAGTCCTAGCTTTATGCTTGGAGTCTCTCCTGATAGTGCTTGGGAAAACATATACTGGGAATTGAACCAGATCTCTTGAGTGAAAAGTATGATCTCTAGCCTTTTCACTATTTTCTAGCCTCTAAATAGAATACTTTTTTTGTTTGTTTGTTTGGTTTTTATTTCTTTGTGTCATTAGTACTCAGGGCTGACTCCTGGCTCTGCACACAAAAATCACTTACGGCAAACTGGGGGATGAGGGGGCATACAGAATACTGGCAATATGGCAAATGCCCTACTATTGCTATACCCATAGAATTTTTTATTATTCTTATATTTTAATTTATATTTATAAAATAGACTAGTCAATTTTAATAATATCTGAATAAATTTAGGAAATTTGGACTTTCATGTCAGCACTATTAATAATGTATCAATGTGTCATTCTTGAATGTTTTATATTGAAAATATAACTTCATATAAGCTTTTTATGACCACATTCATATAATTTATGGATTTTTACTAATTTTATTCTATTTTAGCAAAAATCAGAGTTATCCTCAGATATAAAGCTTTTATAATAGGTTATATTATAGATTATAGATCTAAATTTATATTATAGATACTTCTACTTTTTTGGTGATAAATGCTAAATTAATCATTTTTATTTCCTTGTAGTGGTCTATCAAGATTCATAATGGTAGCAACGAAGCGCTTTCTCAGTATAAAATGAATATTACCTCTATAGCACCACTTTTAGAAAAATTGGCAAAGACAAGTGATGTTTATTGGGTCCTTCAAGGTAAGGAATAAGCAGTGAAAAACTGCCATTTTGTGGATATTTTGAGGCAATTGTTATTACTGTCTCATTTCAAGAAGCAAGATCACTACTTTTAGAGACTAAATCTTGAATTATTTGCAAAGTTAGAATACATTTGAGTTACTTGTTTTTCTGTTCTAAATTTAAAGAACTGATTATTAAATCTAAAAGTAAGAAATTGAAATTTCTTCAAAAAGCCTCATCTGGCAGCCTGTGCAGAATATTTAATAAAATGGCAAATGAGGGTTTGACTTCAGAGGAATCTATTGTGAATTTCACATAGCAAAAATAATTATAACGGCCAATGTGACGAATAAGATATTTAGTTCCAGTTTTAAAAATTTTTAATTTATTTACTGTGATGCAAAAAAATAGAAAATGTTTTATATTAGACTCATTGGAAATAATACTTTATAACTGAAAATATGTTTAATGCATACCATCTAACTTGTACCTCTAATAAAATTCTTTTAAGAGAAATTTGACCTTAGATCATTGCACTTCAGTAGTCTATTGAATGTCCATTATCTAGTGCTTAACACAAAATGAAATGCCTTGGGTATTTTAGCAATTCAAATTATTTGTCAGAAATTCTTAAGACTTCATCCAAGTTGAATTTCAATCTCAGAAGAGTAACAAGGGTGTTGATAATCTGTCCCACAGTTCTATTTTATTTACATACTTACTCAATATTTATTTAATAAGATGAGAAAAATATTTAAATTATTTAGGATGATAATAGCTCTCACTTCTCAGTAGTATTACCCTAAGTGTATGAACAAATTTTGCAAATTAAGCAGTAAGAAGAGAAAAAAGATTGATTGGTATGTTACAGTCCTTTGCAGTCTGATTTAAAACTATCATTGCCTACTCTAATGTGGCATTGAATTTGTTCTTATAATTGTTGTGTGTGAAAAAAATATTTGCATTTCAAAAAATTTAATGATAGACATGTGAGTGCAGAGAAAGAAAAGAATGCATGTTCAAGAGAGATCATGGGATGCTCTCAAGTAGAAAAAAGCCTACCAAATAAAGAAAATAAATAAAGTTACTTATATTTGAGAAAATATTGGTTACAAAGTTAGATATAAGAAATCTATGATAAACTTGACTCTTTTCTGGTTTGAGAGCACACTCAGCTATTTTCAAGTTTTACTCCTTGCTCTGCTCAGGAATCAGTCTAGAGCCTAAGGGACTACATAGTTGAAGGGATTAGAACAAGGTCAGCTATGTGCTGAAAAGCAAGCACCTTAGCTGCTGAATTTTATCTTTGGCCCCCAAATTTAATATTTTTATTTAGAAACTTATTATTAGGTACCTGGAATCATCTGAATTTTAACAAGAAAATATGAAATACCATCATCTAACTTGCACTATCACAGTTCCTACCAGTTTTTAATGTTTCATATACAGATCCAGTTTATGAAGATCTTTTAAGTGAAAATAGGAAAATGATAACCAATGAGAAGATAGATGCCTACAATGAAGCTGCAGTCAGTATTTTAAATAGTAGTGCCAGAAATTCGAAATCAAATGTGAAAATGTTCAGTGTTTCCAAATTAATTGCTCAAGAAACTATCATGGAATCTTTGGATGGTTTACATCTACCTGAATCAAGCAGAGAAACTGTAAGTTTTTTTTAGATATTGGTAGCTATAGACTATAATATCTAATTGTTTATGCTTATTATTTTGTCACTTAACAGTGATAAATAATTTATTGTCTTAATTATTTGTTATTATATTTAGATAGCTAGGAAGAAATATTTCTTAAACTTAGTAAATATAAAAAATTATCTGAATTTTAAAAAGTTTAGAAGAGAATAAGTTGGGGCCAGCGAGGTGGCGCTAGAGGTAAGGTGTCTGCCTTGCAAGTGCTAGCCAAGGAAGGACCGCGGTTCGATCCCCGGTTCGATCCCCCGGTGTCCCATATGTTCCCCCCAAGCCAGGGGCAATTTCTGAGCACTTAGCCAGGAGTAACCCTGAGCATCAAATGTGTGTGGCCGAAAAACCAAAACAAAAAAAAAAGAAGAGAATAAGTGGAGCAATTTGCCAAATGCTAGTTATTCTTAACATATCTTCTATGACGTTTATAAATTCTCTGCATTTCAAATTAGAAAACTACTGCTTTATTATGTTCATACTGTTGCCTTACATCTGAAACTGACTTTTCTTTGAAGAGAACATTACTTTAATATGTACAACTATTTTTCCATAAAATTCTTATACTTAAGCATTATTCAAAGTATTTTTGTTTAGTAGGTGTTGAACAAATTTAGCTTGATAGTTGGAAAGAGTTTTAGATAAAGTACCAAAAGGGGACAGTATAACTGTATTTTCATATAAAATGTTTCATATAGAACTTCAATAAGTATTAGTCACTTTTCAAAGGGGTAAGTGTAAATTTTTGAACACATAATATCCCTTTGAATATTCAATAAAGATAGTTCCATTCCTTTTCTGCAAACAGAAATTATGTTTGTGTGTATATATGTATACACACACACACACGGTTACTTCTTCTTATAAAAATTACTTTTTTATATCCAACGACTGGCACTTAACTATAATTGTTGTGATATCTTTAGTACAGACAATTTTCTAGTTAGGACCAGAGAGATAGTACTTTGGATAGGGTACTTGTGTTACATGTGACTGACTGGTTTGATCCTCAGAAGCTATATGGTCCCCTGACATGCCAGTAGTAAGCTCTGAATACAGCTGTGTGTAGTCACCAAAAAAAAAAAAAATTCTTTAACTTTTGGCATCAATCAGTACTTTGGGGGGGGGGGTGAGGGATGGCAGGGTGCTCACACTTGACTGTGTTTAGTGCTTACTTCCTGCTTTATGCTCAAAGAACATTCCTGATGTTCTAGATAACATATATCGGGTCAGTGATTGAACCTGGGTTGGCTAATGCAAGGCAAGAACCTATGTACTATTTCTATTTGGTCCCTGTTAGTACTTTAACTAAAGTGTGCAACCCAGTAACAGCCATAAAAATCAGTGTTTTACTTTGTTTTAATTGTAGAATAGAATTTTGCAGAATGTATTCCAATTGGTAAGAACAGGTGATGTTTCCTGTTTATGTGTTCTGGGTCACAGTAGGTAATGAATTTTCATTATACTGAAAATTAAGAACTTTAAAAGACCCTGAACAAGCTTTTATAGATTAAAGTATTTCTATCTGCATGAGTGTTTGGAAAATGGTAGGCAAAGTACAAATGCATTTTGGTTTCAGTGCTGAAAAGTCAATAGTATTCACAGGAGAAAATCTAATGCAGAATATATTACTGACAAGTTAATAACCAAATAACTTGATTTGTTCACAGAGTGCAATGATTCTCATGAACGTGTATTGCAATAAGATTTTGAAGCCTGTAGATGGTTCCTGTTGTCAACCTCGGCCTCCTCTTACTCTCATACAGAAACTAGCTGCTTGTTTTTTCAGTTTATCTATTATCGGGTACTTAGTTTTTTATACAGTACATCGTAATACTTATCGGAAGAATAAACCTTGCACCGATTTAGAAAGTGGAGAGGAAAAGAAAAATATTATAAATACTCCCACGTCTCCACTAGAAATACTATTACAATCTCTCTGCAAACTTGGCCTGATTATGGCTTATTTCTACATGTGTGACCGTGCAAATCTATTTATGAAGGAAAATAAATTTTACACACATTCAACTTTCTTTATTCCAATTATCTACATCTTGGTTTTAGGAGTTTTTTACAATGAAAATACTAAAGAGGTAAGAGCTATTTTCATTTTAGTTAATGTTATGCCTTTTATCTCATTATAGCCTCTACATTAAAAATATTTATAATGCCAGAATATACAAACACTTATACAGAAGGGGAAAATGGAATATTACAGTTGAACTTCACTTAGTGGATTCTGAATTCTTATTAATTGTTTAAAACAGTTTGGAAGAAGTTAAAGTTTAACTTCTTTGAGGTTTTAAGACTAGTGAAAAGTTGAGAAATAAAGGCTTATGAAAAAGATGTGCTGACCGTTATTTTTCCTGTTTCAGAGTGGAAAAAGTTTTTAACTTATGATGATCTTCAAACATGATTTTTTTATAATGTAAAAAATATTTTAGTGCCTATACAACTGTATCTTATGTATTACATAGTCATACAGCTATATGTTAGAACTTATATAATGTTGGTTCTACTTGTAATCTGAATCTCCTATTTTTATTTAGCAGTGCTGCAGTTAGAATATTTGAAGAACTTCTCTAAAGGCATGCTTTATTTTAATTCTATTTAAGAAATAAACTCTTACATGAGGATATTAACCAGTTCTTCATTGCCAGTGAGAGAATTTACTAGGAAAATTAAACCTAGTAAACGTTTTTCACACTGAAGTTTGATAGGATAACATCTTTTCTAAGATTTTTTCTTTAAAAATTATAAAATTTCAATATTTATATCATTTCATATTATTTGTCATAGTAATATAATCTTAACATAAAGGTGTGCTATGTTTATAATAGTTTTTGAACCATATTTTAGTTTTATTAAATCCTTGATCAATAAATAAATGACAGTCTTTCATTGCTTTTCTCCCAAGATTATTTTTGCAGAAGTATTAACTTTTTATCATAAGAAAAAAATGTCGACATACTTAATATACTGTCTAAATAATAGCTTTATGATGAATTTCAAAATAGATTTTGTTTCTTTCACACAGACTAAAGTATTAAATAGAGAACAGACAGATGAATGGAAAGGCTGGATGCAACTTGTAATTTTGATTTATCATATCTCTGGAGCAAGTACAGTAAGTATTTTAAATTTAAGTTCAGAAAATATAAGAACACCAATTCTGGGCACCAATTCTTGTGTTCTTTACCATGAAGAATCCCTATTTCTTATGCAATCTTTGCCTTTACATTTTTTTTTTACCATTAGATTCTTTGACACTATATAACTTTAAAAGCAAAATTTTTAAAAAAACATAATATAATTTTTATTAGCTTTAATTTTAGAAAAAATTTATAGGTTAGTATTTCATGTTATCTTGTTGACCACCTATAAAATTATCAAGATATTTTATACATGACTTTACTGCAAAGGATTTAAAAGACTAGTTACTATCTAAAGAAATAAAATTAGATGAGAATGTTTTATATTCTGTCCCTTGATATATCTTAGGAAATTTAATCATTTTTATACCTTAAAGTTTAAAAAAAATAGATCTGTCTTGCCCCAGAGTTGAGAAAACTGATAGTTTTGGACTGTGAAGGGTATACAATACTTTGCAATACTTCTTGTTTTTTCCATTAGATGGAGGGCACTTCCTCTGTACTGGGACAAAATTATTTTTTCTTTTCCTGAAGTATCTTAAAAGATAGATTCCCATGCTGTGAAAATATTTTGAATCTGACAAGTGTAGCAAAATTCTTCACATTTGAAAAATCTCTAAGATGCTCACTTAGAGAAAATATATACTAAAACAGTTTAAACCAAGCTTTTCATGTTGAATGTAGGTAGTATTTAATGACTACATTTACACATGTTTTTATACTGAAGATGCAAACTGATTTCTATAAAATATGTTCTTGAAATCTCAAGAAATTTATATTTTAGAAACTATTTAACTGCTATCTTCGCTAACATATAGCTTATTTCTGTAAACAGCATTTGAATCAATGACCAATTGAGATGAAAAAAGGAGTATTGCTCAGGAAGGATTATTTTGAAATTTCCATAATAGTAGTTAAGAAGGTAAATAATAATGGGTTTATTTCAGATATTGCTTATTATTTAAAAATAACCTTATTCCTCAAAATTGCTTATTTTATGAATGATCCATTTGAAGGCCAGAAGGTAGAGAAATGAATTATAATTTCAATGAAATTATATGACTATGATATGAATAATTTATAGCAGCAGTAAAATTTCTATGATAGTGAAGCTGAGATGTAGAGAACTCAAGTAGTTCTGGGAGAGCCAAGAAAGTAAAAGGGATCTGAGGTAAAGAGAGATGAAGATATATTAAGTCTTATTTTCTAAGTCCAGCTCATAATTTTGGGGATGAATTTGGAAGATTCTCTTTAAACAGTATGTGAAGATATATTCTGAGTCTTGGAAGTATCTCTGACATGAGTAAATGTTAAATTGAGGGGGAAGGAGTTTTATTTTTGTTGAGACACAATTATGACATATAAAGGGTAATACTACTGTAAAAAAAAATAAAAGAATGGCAGATTACGTTCAAAGTCAGTGATTTTGGAGAGGATTTGAATTTTAATAGGATGTATACAATTTGGCATTCTCCTTTAGTAATTTGCCAAACTACTGTCCTAGTAAATCTTAGATGACACCCCCACTACATCCTAAATTAAAAAACATACTTTTTATAACCAGATGATTTGTTATGATTAATGGACAAATTCCAATTTTATTTGTGATCAAAAATTACCTACTTCTACTCTAGCAATGTGTTAGCATAGGCAATAACATGGTTGGGAACAAAATTTTCAGATATTTCAGGAATTACCCTTATTAAATTTTCATTGCTATAATTATGTTAATAATGGCATCTTATTTAAGTAAACTATGTCAACTCTGAGCTGTGCCATTTTCATACTAAAATATAAACAGTATTAAAAATTGCCAGTTTACTTAATCCAGATGTACAGTACTCACAGTTTATAAGTAAAATATGTCAACTCTGAGCTGTGCCATTTTCATACTAAAATATACAGTATTAAAAATTGCCAATTTACTTAATCCAGATGTACAATACTCACAGATTATATTGTTCGTATGAACTTTCTTTTAAATCATTCCTATAAGCGTAGATAGAATACTGAGAAATTAATAGATAATTTCAGTTTAAGTATATGTAATAAAAGGTGTTGTTCTGTTGTGCATTTCCTCCCTTTGATAATTTTAAATAGCTTTCATAAAGGTACCTGAATAAAAAGTCTTGAGTGGAAACGTGTAGGATTAGGAAAATATTAGAACAGGAAGTCAGTTTAGCTATTCATTCTAATAAAGTTGGAATTCCAAATATATATTTTAAATTAATTTTATTGTAGAGACTGTACTGACGTCTGTTGAAATTTGGGGTCCACCATATAGCATAGAACCACATCGTTTTTTCAAATTTATTTTTAGTACTAAAATTCTATTGTAATAACTCTTGATGTATAAAAAAAAGACAAGAAATGTGGGTTAAAAGAAACCTAAGGGCCCGGAGAGATAGCACAGCGGCGTTTGCCTTGCAAGCAGCCGATCCAGGACCAAAGGTGGTTGGTTGGAATCCCGGTGTCCCATATGGTCCCCCGTGCCTGCCAGGAGCTATTTCTGAGCAGACAGCCAGGAGTAACCCCTGAGCATCGCCGAGTGTGGCCCAAAAACCAAAAAAAAAAAAAAAAAAAAAAGAAACCTAAGAGGAATAAAAATCAAAAGCAAACTATGACCCTTGATTGAAGTTTCTTTAATACAGAATTTTAAGTCAAGATGAAGACTGAAGAGAGATAGCTCAATAAGCTGGAGATTATGCTTTGTATACAGATAGCCCATGTTTTGAGTCCCAGATATCAGGAGTAATCCTGAAGACTGCCTGGGGTGGCCCCGTAATCAAAAACCAGAAAAAAGCAAACAAACAAAAACCATGAAGTTCATTACTGTAACAATTGGAGTTATAATAATGAGTTATATAATTTGTATGGTTATGGAAGTTATAGGAGTTACTTTGTAAAATTTTTAGAGTGTGGTATCATTCACTTGCTGCCCCCTTCCCACTACACAGTACAGATTGTGGCCCTGGTGATTCCTGAGTCCAAAGGGCCAAGCAGCACTGTATTCCCAGGCACCAAATCATCAGGTCCACCTGCTAAAGGTCATCCCATAGAAACCTTAATCTGGAGCTAGGAATGTAGCTCTCTTTCAGTCAGAGTGTATACTTTGCAATCTGCGAGGCCCAGACCCAGGTGTTGATTGTGATTGTGGGATCAATCAATCAATCAGGCCCCCCTCCCCAGTCAGTTTTCTCTATGATGTTTTATTTCTGTTTCACAGAACTAAAAGACTTGCTAAAAGTTAGGTTTTTTTTTTTTTCTTTTGTGTTTTGGGCCCACACCTTTCTTTATGTTTTAGTGTTCAAGGCTTATTTCTGGCTGTACTCAGGGATCATTCCTGATTAGGCTCAGGGGACCATATAGGGTGACAGGGATCAAGCCTTGGTCAGCCTGGTATAAAGGAAATGACCTACTTTTTGGCTTCAACTTTTTATTAAAATAAACCTTAAAATTAAAAGAAAAGAAAACCCTAAAATCTTTGTTAATAATGACAATCTGAAAATGGAATATATTGCTTTGGGAAGTTTGTTTTCTGTTGTTAAAAGATGCTGCCACAAATACTTAGGGAATGTTTTAGAATAAAGAACAGAGTATTAGATGGGATACATCTTTAGTATATTCCCACCTTCATTCCTGTAATTCTAATATTTTCACCCCTTATACATTTCTTATGATGAAATAAGACATTTTTTAAAAATGTTGCTCAAGAGCAGTAAATTAAAAAGCCTAACATACAGAATATTGGCATCATAGAAAATCAGAGGAAGGAGAAATATCTTTTGTCTGAAAGGAGAGATTGGAATTCTGGAACTAGAATACTCCTTTTCAGTGGTCGTGGGCCTGCCAGCAATACTTACCCTACTGCTACTCCATTTTAGCAGTGGAGGGGTCACCAAGATCACCCTAGCCACTTTACCCCAAGCCAGGAGAGATTTCTGAGCACATAGCAAGGAGTAACCCCTGAGCGTCCCTAGGTGGGGCCTAAAAAACAAACAACAACAAAGAGAATGATTTAGTCTCTTGGTTAAAGGACTAGTTATAATAAAGCAAGCTATACCCAGTGCCAACATTTATTTATTTATTTTTGTTGACAGTTTTTGCCTGTGTACATGCACATTCGAGTGCTAGTTGCTGCATATTTATTTCAGACTGGGTATGGACATTTCTCATATTTCTGGATCAAAGGAGACTTTGGAATCCACAGAGTATGTCAGGTAGGAATGCATTTCTTTTTTTTTCTTATTTTTGCCACATGTAGTGGTTCTTAGAGCTTGCTCTGGCTCTGCATTTACTGATCACTCCTGCGGGAGCATGGGAATGGGGGAGTGTAAGCTGTGCTTAGGTTCTAACCTCGGTCAGCTGCATGCAAGGCAAGTGCCCTGGCCACTGTACTTTTTCTTTCCTTACAAGATGCTTTTGTGTCTAACTATCAAGAAAATATAAATATGACTGAATAATTTTAATTTATGAAGTAGCACTTTAATGTTTTTCTATTTCTATATTCTGTGTTTAATAACTTGAAATAAATAATTCAGACTCATGGAAGGGAAACATAATTGAGATGAATATGTAATAAAAACACTGCTACACAAGGGACTACATTGCTGAAATATAGAAACAATAGAATTTTGCCCAGGACTATATTATATGGTGTGTTTTCTCTTTATTAGAAGAAGGCTAATATTTATTAAGTTTGTACCTTAAGCCAGGCACTTTCTGGACATTATTTTACTTGCCCCTCATTACAGCCCTGAAGATCACAATCTTCATGTTTACAAAGAAACAGGTCCAGAGTGGTTTAATAATTTGCCGGTGGATACATAGTAAGTGGTGTAGCTCTAAATCAATCAGTTCAAATTTTTTTGTTTTATTGAATGACATCAAACTGATATGTGAAAACTGTTATAGATGTCTCAAAGATATTTTCTAATTTGAGTAATTTATTTTGTATTTATGATAACTCTCAGTTTAATCCCAGATGGGGTAAATAAACATCAGATAGATATGAAATGGATACCTTTTATCAAAGTAATCTAATCTCTGTTTATAAACTGTAGTTTAAACCAAGGAAAGAGGTTTATATCTCTTTATTTGCATTCCACAAGATCACATTTGTACTCAGAGGACAGCTCAGGCTGGTTTTGCTGTGATTTAATATAATACATAAATATTTTATATTTAACTCCGCATAATGATTATGGAGCAAATGTAATTTTAAGGGATTAGTAAAATATACCTGTATAATACTTTTTTCTTAAGTAAACTTTATACTATGTTAAGAGAAAACCTGTCTTTGCTTTTTCATACATACCTGAATTGAAAATATTTTTTTCTCCTTTTATAGGTCTTGTTTCGTCTCAATTTCCTGGTAGTGGTATTATGTATTGTGATGGATCGGCCTTATCAATTCTATTACTTTGTCCCATTGGTCACTGTATGGTTCATGGTCATATATGTTACTTTGGCACTTTGGCCACAAATAATTCAAAAAAAAGCAAACGGTAAGTTATTCTCATTCTAATGTTAAAAAACACATTCATTTAATGTACAATATTTCTTTTTTGCTGCTAAAGGCTATTATTGAGATAGATAGCATCATTTTATATGTAATAACATTTGTTCTTAAAACATTTCTAGAAAGTAGCAGCTAAGTAGTTCAATATAACAGTGCCAAATAATAATTTACATTTATTTCATGTGTATTTTACCTTTTTAAAATTTAATTTCAAAACCATTTTACATACTAACTTATATAGCAATCCTTGAACTATCTTGGACAGAGCAAAAGTGAAGAGTATAAGAGTGTACGGAAAGCCAGTCTGGGCTAGTGACTTTTATCCTGCTTTTATATTGTCAACTCTGCTGTATTTGATTTCTTTTTGAGTAAACATGAATTTGCCAAAAGCCTTTTTATGGCAAAGAAATTAAGACAGAATTAATATAATTTTTTTGACCTGGTGCTTTAAATTGTGTCAACTTGTTTTTATATATAAGGTTCCCAAACAGTTGTCATTTTCAAAATTTATGTAGAAAGTTCCTTGTAATTGCACTGATCTGTCTCAGAGCTTCCCTCCTCAAGATCTTATTGAAATACAAAATTTCTCCTTATGGAAAGTATTTTAATGTATTTAACTTTATTCAGCCAAATATAGATTAAAGAGTAGTTTTTGTGGACTTCTATTATAATAGCAAATACTTTTTCAGGGGGAGTTGAGTTCTAGCTTTTAATCAAGTCCTTTAGTGTTACTGAGTTCTTTATAATTTCTTTATACATACATAGCATACTAATCAAATGAATAATTTATATGTATAAAATTTAAATACATAATTTTAAATATACACATCATAAGACACATATTATGGCTCAGTTTTATTGTGAGTCCTTAAGTTTTATCCTTAAAATGTTATTTTTTTAAGCAGCTTCACAAACTTATCTTTAATATGAATACTTTTTTAAAGAGACTAAACTCTTTCAAATTTCTTTATAACCTATATGATACATAAAACATATAACCTGAATTAGTATAACTGAAGCTAAGAGATGTTTGAAATATATTTACAGTGGTTCAACAGCGTCAGATATATGTTTTAGTCTCTTTCTTAGCACGAATCTTCCACACTTACATAACAATTTTGGTTTTCTTTGTCATTTATATTAGTTGTATTTGTATATATCAAGTAAGCAGTCTTAAATTATTATAATAATTATGCCGGATAGAAATACATTAGAGTAATTGGTATGTTTATGACTGTAAATTTACATTTCTTAGTAAATTAAATATTTTCTCTCTTAGGAAATTGTTTCTGGCATTTTGGCTTACTGTTGAAACTAGCCTTCTTGCTGTTATGTATATGTTTTTTGGCATATTCTCAGGTTTGTACAGTCTTTTTGGTTTACATTTTGTTCTATTTTATTTCAAAGTTCAAGTCTTAAAGTATGTGAGAAGAGTCAGAGCTCCTTTTTAGTGTCATTTTTTAATGACTGTAATAAAAGTGTCACTCTGCAGTTGACTACTCGTTGTAGTTCTTTTGAGACCTATCTACTTTTGTTACCACTGTTTTTATTGTAAGAGTGACTTAAAGCTCTTCCTCTGGCAATTGTTCAAAATCCATTTCCCTTGACTTTGATCAATCAAACATTTATTGAACGCCTTATATAAGACACTTCTCTAAGTGGAGATCAAAATTCTCTTGACAGAATTTGCAACTTGGTTTGTGCATTATTCATTGTATCAAAGTGTTATTTGATTTTTCCATTACTGCATAGAATAAAATTTGGCAGTTAGTAAAACCAACTTTAGCAAACGGGTTTGTATATATCATGTAGTGTGTTTAATTTTATAAAATTTTTGGCCATTTTCCTTTTTAACCTTTTATCCCTTGTTAGGATGTTTGAGATTTTCTCAGTTATTTTAACAAGGTTGTAAACTGCTACCTGCTGGTCAGATTTATCAAGCAACATATTATTTGGGCAGATACTATTTATGATGAATATTTTAATTTTAACATCTATAGTTGTGACTACTTTGTAATTTACTCCTGTTTCTAAAAGTCTGTCTTGTTGCTGACTGTCAGGTGAAATATTAGCATTTTCTGTGTGTTTGTGTGTATCTGTGTCTATGTGTATAATTCTGTAAAGCCATTTTAGGGCATTTATATTTATTTCATACTTAGAAATATAAAAAGAATTTGTATTTCTACTTGACTGCAAGTATTTTTTTTTAGAGAAGCTAAATAAAATAACAAAGTAACTATTGACAAATGTATGAAGAAGTAGTCAAGTAAATGCAAAAAAGTACTGCAAAGTTGTTAAGATTTCCAATACTCTGATTATTGGAGGGAGAGAAAGGAAAGCAGACCAGAAGTTTATAGAGAGAGTAAGAGTTTTTTCCAATTTTTTTCTAGTTGATCACTAAACAAGAGGAAAATGTATACCCAGTATAGCACATTGTCTTTTACAAATAGATCTTCAATAAATACCTTTTTATTGATTCTATAGAAAATTAATGGGGGGGGGTAGAGAGATAGTAGAACAAGTAAGGTACTTGCCTTCACACAAATGACCAGGGTTCAATCCCTGTCACCTGAGCACTGCCAACTATGATCCCAAAACAAAACAAAAAAAATTAATTTTACTTAATAATTATTGTTATAAACACATTTATCTGACACATATCTTTTATGTCATATTTTCATATAGGTATCATATTATGGAATATGAATGAATTATCTCCCCTAGAAATACATACCTATTTTCATAGTTTATATTTGATAAGTACATTATAAGTCCTATCACATTTCAGTTGCCTAGATTTTGATAGGATCTATTTTAATAAGCTATGCAAATTTTAAATTCTGTGATTAAATGGAAAATATCACATTCTATTAAAATAAAGTTGTTTTGATATAAGGATTTTGTATGACCATAAATGTAACATTTTATTTTTATTTTCTTTGCATTACTAGCTTCTTTAAGCTAGTATTAGATCTAAAAATACATCTTTTGTAGGGGCCACATCCAGCAGTACTTAGGGGTTACTCCTGGCTCTGAATTTAGGAATTACTCTTGGCAGAGCTAGGTTACTGTATGGGGTACTGGATACTGGAGATACAGATCAGCCACATGCAAGGCAAATGCCCTCACCGCTGTACTGTCACTCTGGCTTCAAAACACCTTTTTTTGGCCACACCTGAGCTTGGATTAGAGCTGAACTGAGTTTAACTCTGGTTCTGTAAGGATCACTCATGTGGGTTTTGGTGACCATATGGAGTGCCAGGGGAATGAACAAGGGTCAACTTTGTGTAGAGTAAGTGCCCTACCTGCTAAACTGTCTCACTGGTCCCTTAATAGATTTTCTTATAATAGAATTTGTTGTTATTTCTTCAGTCTAGATATCAAGGTTTTGTTCTCTCCTTTGAAAGACTTCTTTAAGTTACAAGAATATATCCAAGATTGTGTCCTTCATGCCTAGATTTTCTAGAATTGCAAGATTAATAAGAGGATATTAAGCACTAATTTGACCAGAGTAAAATCGTAAATTTTCTTTAGGGGAATGGATAAAGCTATATGTTAGGTTATTGACATCTTACTGGCTTATTATTTTGTTTTTGTTTTTTGACCAGTAAATATTAACTCTAGTGTACTACATTAACATTTTTAATGAGATAATTCTATTGATAAGTTTTTATTTAATTTTGCAGTCAATAGATTTCATATACAGGGGAAGTAACACAAGTTTTGTTACTATTAGCCATTTGTAATTTATTACCTAATGAATTTCAAATAAAATCATCATTTCAAATATAATAGGGTTTAAAAACTTTGAACATCACCCTAACTTTAGAAGATTACAGCTTACAGCAATGCAAATCTAGCATTGATTTATATTGTCTTAAGTTATTTTCTGGATTCCTTTTCTCAGGGTGCATTTGAGAAGATCTTTTCTCTTTGGCCACTGTCCAAGTGTTTTGAACTAAAAGGGAATGTATATGAATGGTGGTTCCGATGGAGGTTAGACCGTTACGTATGTATTTACCTTGTGATCTTTTGCCATTTCAAAATATACTTTAAAAATTATTTGGAAATTTTAATTTTAGTCAATCAAAAACAGTTTTCGATAGTTTCTTAGTTATCAGAAACCTTTTTAAATTGGAAAAAAAAAAAAAGGGTACTGATGGTGGCCGGAGCAATGGCGCAACTGTGTAAGAGCATTTGCCTTGCACTTTGCTGACCCATGGCGGACCGTGGTTCCGTCCCCAGGCATCATATATAGTCCCCAAGTCAGGAGCATTTTCTGAGCACACAGCCAGGAGTAACCCCCGAGGGTCATCATTTGTGGCCCAAAAAACAAAAACCAAAAAAAGGGGGTACTGATGTGTATCAGTATCAGATCTATAAAATGTATCAGATCTGTAAAATATCTATAAAGTCACCTCTTTTGAGTCATAATTTAGACTTAGCCATTTAATACAATATTTCTTCAAGCACAGTATGTACTCTCAATATTACTGATATAAGAAATATTTTAGAGAAAGTATATCATTAAATTTCTGAACCTTGCAACCAAGTTTTAAGCCTAGTTATTATTTTAATGGGCACTGTTATGCAATATGAATTTTGTGGTAGAAGTTTGCAAAGAAAAGAGCAGTGTCAGATAATCTCATGATTTTAGTCCTAAAAAATGGTTAAGATTCATTTGGCCAAGGCAATGTATAACATGTAGGATAGAATTTAGTAGATAATAGTCCCTGAATACACATTATGCTCTCTCTTTATATTTTTGCCCATCTTTTAACCATATTTTTTTCATTCAGCCAATGTTTTCTTAGTGTCAGCTTAATACCACTTCTACTTTTAAATAGAAAGTGCACTTTTGGGGCCGGAGAGATAGCATGGAGGTAAGGCGTTTGCCTTTCATGCAGAAGGATGGTGGTTCAAATCCCGGCATCCCATATGGTCCCCTAAGCACTGCTGGGTGTGACCCCAAAACAAAAAGAAACAAAAATATTAAAGTACAATAAAAAAAATTTAAAAAAAGTAAGTGCGCTTTTGAATGTGTTGCATTGCATTTCAAAATCATAAACAAATACGTTTTATTAAAATCTTGGTAAATAATTGTATGTGTTTGGTGAGGGTTGAGGAAGGTGTGAATAAAGGAGGATCAATCCTGGACCCTCTTTGCACATGTAGTAGAATGTACTCTACTACTGTGTTACGTCTATTACTATCTTCAAATAATTTTATTTTCAATCTCCAGCTTCCTCATTAGAATATCTCCTAGACCTGAAACTTCATGTTAGGTCTTTGTTTTAAAAAAAAAACTAATATGCCTAGGTTCAGTTCCAAGCAGCAAAAAAAAATAAAGAAAGAAAGAAAGAAAACAGGGTAGAGAAAGTGGGAGAGAGGACGAGTGAAGAGAGTAAAAGTTTATGTTGTCTAATCTTACCTTTTTTGAACTGAAAGGGAAAGTTTATCAATGGTGGTTCCAGTGGAGCTTAGTCTTTTTAAAAGTATGCTTTTAGTGGTTATTGTTGTTTATGTTATTTCAAAGTACCAGTGCAGAATGTTTAATTTTGGTTGTTTAAGTTTTATCATTGCTTACATTTTTTTTATTATTTTTAAATGGCTTTATTTCTTTACTGGCTGCATTGAAACTGCTAAAAATTGACTTTCTTATCTTATGCTATTACTTAAGAAGTTGCTTAGCTAGTGTTAATGATCCCAAACAGTTATCACATTTATTCCATTGCTTGAATTTCTACTTTTGAAGTTTAAATCCTTCATAGAAATTGTGATTCTTTAAGCTTTTATCTACTTAGTTTTATACATATTTACTAGGTTGCCAAATATTTTTGCTATTGACCAAAACTCAGATGTTTAAATTTTTTTTTCTTATTATTTTTTAGGTAGTCTTTTACGGAATGTTGTTTGCTTTTATTTACCTGTCATTACAAAAGCGTCAAGTGCTTTCTGAAGGAAAGGGAGAACCTCTTTTTTCAAACAAAATTTCAAATTTTTTGTTGTTTATTTCAGTGGTTTCTTTCTTGGTAAGTTTCACAATTCAATCTTCTAAATTTCCTGGATTTTAATTAATTTTAATTTAATTAGAAAATTTATATTGAGAGGATATAATCAGTTATATAAAATAAATATTTCTTTGCTTAATTTTTTCTCTACTTTTCTAATTGAAAATAAATTTTAAAGAGAATAAATATGAAGAATAATTTGGGCCTCAGTTAAACAGGAATTATAAAGGTTGCAATTTGGGTGAAAAAAATTGATGTGAAGAACCAGGACTGCCTCTTGAGTTATTTCTTGTAAACAGACCAATGTTCCTTTCCACTCCTCCCCTCCCTTTCCCTCTCCTCCCCTCTCCACTTTTCTCCTCTCCTCTTCTCCCTCTCCTAGCCTTTCCTTCCTTCCTTCTCCTCCTCCTCCTCTTTCTTCTCCTCCTCCTCCTCCTCCTCCTTCTCCTCCTTTTCTTTTCCTGGTTTTTGGGTCATACCCGGTGGTGCTCAGGGGTTATTCCCAGCTCTGTGCTCAGAAATCACTCCTCACATGCTCAAGAGACCATGTGGGATGCTGGGGATCGAACCCAGATTCATCCTGGGTTGACCACATGCAAGGCAAATGCCCTACTGCTGTGCTATTGCTCCGACCTTTCTCCTCCTCCTTCTCTTTCCCTCCCATCTACTCCAGATCCTTCTTTCCCCTTCCCTCCGCTCCCTCTCCTTGCTTCTTCAGCTGTGGTCACTCCTGTAGAATATGCTCCTCTTCTCTAGGTGCATGGGACCTTGAAATGTAGGGGATTAACCTTGCAGTATACACTCCAATTCATTGAACTAACTCCAACTCCTAGCTCTCTGTGCGCTTTCTTATATTTGGGTATTTGAAGACAACAAAACAATTTATGAAAACATAGATAGGTAGTTTTTGTGTTGCTTTTAAAATACTATAACAAAATATGACATTTAAAATGAAGAAAATTTTATAATTCTGAGAATTGTTGCTTCAAGGCATAACTTTACACAATTTATCCATATATATTTGTGTTTGTTTTTTGTTTCAGACTTACTCCATCTGGGCTAGCAGTTGTAAAAACAAAGCAGAGTGCAATGAACTTCACCCATCTGTTTCTGTGGTGCAGGTAATTAACTTCAATTGAAAAATAGTTTCTTCTTAATTTTTGATAGAAAAAAACCACCCTTCTGAGACAGAAAAATTGAGATGTCTTCAGGAAAAGGGATTGTATATTAAACAATTTAAGCCTTACCTTTCTCTGTTGTTATAGGGATTTTAAAATCTCTTAAAGAATTGTTATGTTAAACTTATGGAAACTCACTTTATAAACACTTAGAAAATATTAATTTCGAGGCCGGTGAGGTGGTGCTAGAAGTAAGGTGTCTGCCTTGCAAGCACTAGCCAAGGAAGGACCGTGGTTCGATCCCCCGGCGTCCCATATGGTCCCCCCAAGCCAGGGGCGATTTCTGAATGCTTAGCCAGGAGTAACCCCTGAGCATCAAATGGGTATGGCCCAAAAAACCAAAAAAAAAAATTAATTTTTATATTTACTTTTCTTTGTTTATCTAATAACATTTAATCATGTCTAAGCATATTTAGTCAGAGTAAGTGTCTACCATGTGTTTAGTACTATGTTCCATTAAAATTTCCTGTCTTCATGGAGCTTACAGGCTAATAAAGATATAATAGATCAGTAAACTCATTCATCTAGCACATTTTTTATTCAGTAAAATAGTATTTGATAAGTACTATGATCTTGATAATATGCTCATAGATCAAATCAAGCATAAATATTACCATCTTAGAGACTTTATTCTTCTATTATAGGTAGTCACCATATATAAATCACCCTATATTTTTGCATAGGAGTACATAATTTTACAAG
Organism: Suncus etruscus; assembly: GCF_024139225.1. Classification (NCBI taxonomy): domain Eukaryota; kingdom Metazoa; phylum Chordata; class Mammalia; order Eulipotyphla; family Soricidae; genus Suncus; species Suncus etruscus. The sequence continues at coordinate 87,708,204 of NC_064848.1, forward strand.
AGAATTATAATAAGGAGATATGATCATATTGAGGTCAAGTATTTATGGGTTAGTAAGGATTCTGTTGAAAAAATTTTAAGCAAGGATAGAGAGATACAAGATAAGCACTGCATTGTAAAAGGACATGGCATATTCACGGAAATTAGAAGGACACTAAGACTGTAATAGCTAGGATTTAGAGTAGTGTGGTAGTGATAGGAATTCCGGAAGAGTCTTGGAACTTCAGATCAAACTGACATTTTGTAGAGATTCTGTCCTTAGAACGTATGACATTGTAATTATTGTGGTGATGATTATAAGGTGCTTTGAAAACATGAAACTTTACTAGCCATCTTATTCATATATTAGGAATCTTAGAGAAAGTATCTAAGCTGGAACCTGAAACATCTCCCTGATAAAAGCAAGGAGAATTTTTGACCAGTCTTCTCTTAGGTGTCAAGGGCCACACCTGGTGGCACACAGTTGTTGTTACTCCTAGCTCTGTGCTCAAAAATCACTCCTGGCTCAGGGGAACATATGGGATGCTTAGGATCGAATTCGAGTCCATCCTTAGCCGTGTGCAAGGCAAACGCCCTACCACTGTACTATCACTCCAGCCCCCTTATAGGTTTTCTTAACCTCTATAGAATGAAATATTTTTCTTAAGACTTTGTTGTCAGTGGCCCCTAAGAAACTCCAAACACAATGATGAAATTTTAAATATTATATATATTGTATTCACATAATGTATTATATTATAATTACTTTAGATAACAGTGGTGCTTAGCATTAAGTATATTTGTATTTTTGTAATTCACATTATAAATGTTACATCTTAGTGCATAAATAGAAAACATTACATAAGGAAATTTAAGAAAAAAACACAGTAACTGTTCATAATGTAACCCTAACATAAGCATTCCTAAACCTTTTTTACCTTTCCTCCTTGTCATTACCATATATATTTACATATAATATGGCATATGAATAATTGCTGGTGATTGAACACAGGGTCTCACATATGCTAGACTTGTCTTCTGCTTTGCCACATCTCTCGCCCTATAGATTCGTTCTTCTCTAGTTAGTTTTTAGGTGTTTCTTTTTGGTAGGGCCTCAGCATCTTCATTGCAGAAGGATGGATCCTAGCACAAACTGAAACAAGTACTCACTTTATTGACAGCTACTTATTTTCTTGGCCTCCTTTCAGATGTATGCCAGGGAATATCCTGGTAGCCTCAGACATCACAGATCTCAAATGCTACAGGTTACAGAATTATCCTTACAACATTTCACTCCTATTCTTGGAACCCAATGATGATTGGAGGGGGTGTGTGCATGTGAAGGAAAGAATAAATTATTGTGATTATGTGAATATATAATATAATTAGATAAGTTGTTAGAATTATATAGCCTCAGAGTACTTTAAGTTTTTAAGCATATGCAAGATTCATACTATCTTGTTCAGAAGTATTTGCATACAGTGTATCAGATAAGGGCTTATAGCCACGATATATAAAACATTCACAAAATTCATCAACAAAAAATTCAGTAATTCCATGAAAAATGGGTAGAGGAAATAAGTTATCACTTCCCCCAAAGAAGATAGGCATATGGGTATTAGTAGGCATATTAAAAGGTGTTCATCCTCACTTCATGGAGGTGCACATCAAAAGTGAGTCATCATCTCATTCTCATGAGAATGGCCTACATCAAAAAGGCTAGAAATAACTAGTATTGGCTGGGATGTGGTGAAAATGAACCCTCATACACTATTGGTGGGTATGTTGTCTGGAATAGCCTCTGTGAAAAACGTCGAGGTTTCTTAGAAAAAGTAAGACTAGAGCTCCCAAATGACCCAAATGTTCCACTTCTTGCCATTTATCCTATAACCCCCAAAACATTAATTTAGTTCATTGGAGCATTTAGTATGATTGCAAGATATGAAAATAACCCAATTGTTCAACACAGATGAATAGATAATCAAGTTGTAGTATATGTGCACAGTGGAATACTACATACTGTAAGGAAAGATGAAATCTGGTAATGTGAATAGAACTGGATCATGTATAAATCAAAGGGAGGACTATTAGGATGATCTCAGTGATCAGTGGTATAGAGAAAGGCAAATGAGGAATGTGAAGTGGGAAGAGTGACAGACTCTTGGTCTTGGATTATAAAACTCAGATTACCAAATGGTGGGGAAAGGTGGGAGGAAATTAAGCAGCAGACTAGGGAGAAATTGTAAAAGTGAATACTTTGGTGTATGGGGGCTGCAGTGACATTGCATATCAATACTATAAATGTTAACACTATAATAACCATGTTTCTGAACTATAGGAAAAATATTTAGGGGGATCTTAGAAAGATAGTACAGGAAATTAAAGTGTTTGCTTTGCATCACACTGACCATGGAATAGTATCACAGGGGTTGACTTTTAAACATAGGACAAGGAATAGCCTCTGAACACTGCTAGGTGTGACTCTGTCCACCCCCCATCCCCCAAAACCCCTAGGGGCCAGAACTATAATACAGTGAGTAGGGTGTTTGCTTTTCAAACAGCTGACCTGGGTTAGATCTAGCATCCCATGTAATCCCTCCGATCCTGCCAGAATGATTTCTGAGTGCAGTCAGGAATAATTCCTGAGCACAGCCAGGTGTGGCCCCAAACCAAATCAAAACCAACAACAACAACAAAAAAAATCAACAACAACAAAAAAAAAACCTAGAAGTATTTTCCCACCCTGACCCAGCAGAAAGCTTATGTCAATCTTTCAGTCTTGATCTGTTGCCTGTTTGCCTACCCAGCTATAGATCTGTATATGGGTTGTTAGCTGTAATATGTGTTAAGTGCTTACACAGTACTCAAAAAAGTTAAAAATTATGAATAAATTATTGGAATTTTTATTATTTCTACACTAATAGAGTAACTAGCCATACTACTGTTGTCTTCTCCATTGATGTTATTTCTTTGATTTTCTGTTTCCTTTAACATATTGTTTACTAAGATATACAACAAGTCTGGAGACCTAGTGTACTAAAGGAAAGAAGGAAAGTGATTTGCTTTAAACTATTCTTATTTTTCTGATGCTAAGAGTTAGGGGAATGGAGGCAAGTAGGGAAAAGAAGAATGAGTGGTATTCTAAAGTCAATCCTCCATAAATATCAAAGGCTAAGAGGCCACTCTCTTATATCTATTGAAAAAAAAGTCATTGTGTATATATTAGGTTCAAGAACATAAAAATATATCACTTAAAGTATCATACAAAATGCTTTTTAAAAGTAAACAGGTATTAATATTTGTTTTTACCATCTTCTTTAGATTTTAGCCTTCATCCTAATAAGGAATATTCCTGGATATGCTCGCTCAGTTTACAGCTCATTTTTCGCTTGGTTTGGAAAAATTTCATTAGAGGTTGGTACATTCATGCTTTTCTTTACCTTACATAACTGAGTATGATATGGTATGTTTGTGTGCAAATATAACATATTTTTTAGAACAAAGCTATCTTCTGTAAGGAATTTATAAAATTGTAAGTGGAAAAATTCAGTACTTATAACAAAAAGACTTTGAAATTGCACCTTTGAAATAACACTAAAAAAACTAGGTATAGATAACTTTTGAGCTTTTTTTTTTTAATCTTAAATCATTTTATACACTTTAAATAAGTAGGTATAGATCATTTCAAAAATATTTTCATACTGCAGCTAGAGTGATAGAACAGTGGGAAGAATGCTTGTCTTGCATGTCATTCAATCCCTGGCACACCATGCGGTCACTCAGGCACTGCCAGGAGTAATTCCTGAGTGTAGAACCAGGATTAAATCTGAGCATTGCCAGTGTGGCCCTGTCAAAAAAAATGTATGTTATCTCAAGTTTTCAAGTACACCTAAAATGTTGAGATCAGGATAAAAATAAACTAGATATAAGTGGGATTTATGTATATGTGAATAAAACCAAACTGAGGGGCTTTTGATTTGTATTGTTTATCTTCATAATTAGCTATATTACTGGAATTCGGCTTATTGATGCTGATAATAAAATTCACTTTGAATAGAAATTTGGGGAAAGCTTTAAAATTCACTACAAACTACATGTAGACCTAATAAAAATCATCTAAAATCATTTTGATGTGAGCTACAAAATCTAAGTCTATGAACTTTATTATTTGAAATATAATATCTTGAAACAGTAGGATTTATAGTAGACTCATGAGAAAACTTTTAGAGTGAGTTCTTAGGCTATCAGTGAGTAAGATACTTGCCTTGTATGCTCCTCACATGGGTTCAATCTCAGGTGTCCAGATGGTACCTCAGATTACACCAGGGGTGATCCCTGAGTGCAGAACCAGGAATATATATATTATTTTCTTTTAAAATATAAGGGACCCATTAGAATGAAAAGTCTTGAGAATGAATGGCTAAGTAGGATTGCAGTGACCAAAATTAGAGCTATTTTACCTTAGTATTTGGAGTATGAGAAGTTTTATCAAATTTAGTCATATCAGTGTACTATTTGGTGTTTCTGTTGAAAATATACAAATTCTGGAGACCGTTGGGCCAGAGATATAAAACAGCAAGCAGGTAAGGTGCTTGATTTGCACTTGGCAGACCCAGGTTCAATTCCCTGTACCCCATATGTTCCCTCAAGTCTGACCAGGTAGGAGTAAACCCTGGACACCTCAGGATGTAGACAAACCATCCCCCTTCACACACAGATTTTCTTTTCATTGTCTCATATTTATTGATACAGCATAAGTGCTTTCCTACTCTTCAATATTTTTAAATTAATGTGATGGAAGAATCATATTTTTATCACATTCAAATGAATTCATGTTGTCAATTAATATAGATTGTTGCAGAACAGGTGGAACATAATTTTGAAACTTGGTAATTTAATTCAGTACATTTATAGCTGCCCTTTGAGAGCATACATGAGGATAACCTAAAGATCTTATGAGGTGCCAGGGATTGAACCCGGGTCAGCTGTGTGCAAGGCAAAAGTCTTCTAGTATAGTTACACTGGCAAATGTTTAAATCAGAAAAAAAATTGATATCTTTATTGACAAACTAACTTTAAATATTTTTTTCCTAGCTATTTATTTGTCAGTATCATATATGGCTGGCAGCAGACACAAGAGGTATCTTGGTCCTCATCCCTGGAAATCCAATGCTCAACATCATCGTCAGCACTTTCATATTTGTTTGTGTGGCCCATGAAATTTCTCAGATCACAAATGATCTTGCTCAGATTATTATTCCTAAAGATAACTCATCTCTGCTAAAAAGGTTAGCATGTGTAGCTCTATTTTTTTGTGGACTCCTCATCTTATCTTCCATTCAAGACAAATCAAGACATTAAGGTTCCTAATGTCCATTACAAAGAAACTCTTCCGGCTCCATGTGCTTAGAAGAGAAAGCATCTGGGGATATAAATGCATATGTAAATAAAAATGTATGTGGCAAGAAGACTGCTCATTAACATTTGTTAACATGTGTGGTTGTATATATTAGAAATGTAATATCCAATGTGACATACTAAAAAGTTTTGATGAAGCAGAGTGCATTGCATAGGATTGCATGTGAAGTCTTTTCTACCTGTCTTTCCATCTACAAATGCTTTTGAGTTAATAGAAGATGGCAGGAAAATAATTACCTTTCCAGTGAAAAGTTCTGATAATTTGATTAGTTTAGTGACACTACTGAGTGTTTTGATATTTACTAAATTTGTGGTAATAAGATTGTCTACAACTATATTCATCATGGAATTTTTTCATTGAAAATTTTCTTACTCAAGAGTGATTACAGTGTTGTTTTCTTATCATATGTGCAATGATGTGGAATGCTAAACAGTTTGCCTTTAATTTATATATATTCGTGTTCTGATGTTATAAGTTTCCGGACTTGATTTTTCTTCCACATATGGTTTTAATGTATATAAGCCTGCCTTGTACATTTTCTCATGGAATTATTCTAGACTTCATAATAGAGTTTTGTCATTGTTCATATTTCTTTTCAGAAAAGCCAAATTTTCTTTCTAATGTAAGCATTCACTTGTTTCCTTTTCTTAATCTTTACTGGAAAATATCAGTTACCCTATAAATCCATTTAATATGCTTTCCCCTGATTAATTTTTATATTATTTCCAATGTTTGGAAAGCTCTTTATAACTGTTTTGGTACTTCTTGTTAATCCCTCCTATTTTTAAAAAAATATTTATCAATATAAACTTGTGTAGTATAATAAAGATTCAGGTTGTTATGATTGTGATGTTGACCATAGTAGAATTTTAGGTAAACTGGTGATTTGGGGCAATACATGTATTTGGTTTTGTTTTTTTTTTTTGTTGTTGTTCCAGGCAGTTAGAGGTATACGTTTATTTATCTGTTGTACAGATTTGTTTATGACTTTTAATGTTTTAAAGATTGCACTTGTTTGCTTTTACTGTGTATGGGGTAAATTTATATTTTCTGTTCATGGTACATGAAATTATGAAGTAATTTAAACAGCAAATAAACGTTCTGTGGATGATTATTTTTGTATTGGCAAAGAATCGATTAAACTTTGTGTTCATTTTTGTTAAAGCTTGATCCATTTAATGATTGGTTTAGATTTCTAATTTATCTCAAGTTTAATTTGATTTTACAATCTCTTAGTATGTAAAGGTTCAACAGTGTGATAGCTAAATTAAGAATTGATATAGTTATCAAAGCTTTTGGGCTAACAACTTTTCTACCCAAGAAATTTAAGCATTAAAGTTCTATTTAAAATTTTAAATATTATTTCTCTAGCATTAGATTTATGTCCTAGTGATATCTTCTCATTAATTGATGTATGTTTCTTAGAATGAAATGTGTATTCCTTTCTTTTCTTCTGCCCTTCCTTAATCTTTGACATTTCCCTGATAGTCAATTGTAGTGATTCATTGTTCTGCCTCCTAGTCTGCAGCCTTATAAGTAGAGAAGAGTCTAGTTATAAATCAAAAATGTTCCAACTACTGTGATCACATTATTCTTGCTGGTGTGACTTGGCAATGAGTAAAGTGCATTTTAATTTAGCTTGTAAGTTTTATCCCCTGAAAATATTCTTCCCAGTGTTACAATTGAAAAAGAGAGATGACCAGCATTTCTGTTGTTTGGAAGCACTTAAGGTCTTCCAATAATGATACCCATGTGCATATTCAGTTTTTTCTCCTATTTAAACTCAATCCTGAAAGTTAATTGATATGCTCTATTACCACTTGTTATTGATTAATATGCAGCATTATTTTATATTATATAGATATAAAATTAAAGTAATAATGTAGTTAAAACATATATTTGTAAATAAATGCATTTTATTTATATTTCATTTTGTTTTAAAAATTATTTCTCCAAAATTTAAATTTGGCCTGCCTTTATAGTCCAAATTGGCTGTTTGAGGGGATGAAGTGGGAGGAATTGTTGTGTATTCCATGTTTAAGGTAATAGAGAACTTACACAGGTAATTGGCCAAGCATCTTTATTTTCACCTGGCTAGGGTCTCGCAAATTAGATGCATTGTACAACCTTCCTTTCACGCAGAATGGTCATATCCTCAGTGCCTTAGGCTTTTTCCAGGACTCAATTTTTTGCAGGCTGTCCTTAGATTGTCCAACCATCACAACTAATGAGTGCTGGTCAGCTAAATTAGCTACTTGAAGCACATGTCTAGCTACACATTGAGGTTCATATTATGATAGGTGGGACATGATCTTTTTCTGTTTATATGCAACATCTTGTTTTCTTTGAAAATCTAATTTTCTTGAGTCTTTATGGAGAAGTAATTGTTATGATGAAAGTTACCAAAATGATAGTTTATATGCATAATCTAGGCTTTGATGTTCATTGTTTGACTCAGGTATCAACAATATCTATAAACTGGAGTATAACCAGTTACATTAATCAGTCATACCTTTTTCAATATTTAGGAACACCACTTCATCAGGCTGGGCACTAATGACTGGTCTACACAGCTTGGCTCAGTAGCACCAGGAGTAGCCACCCTATTTGCTCCAAGGACTACTGGGGAAGCCTTTGAAATGAAATAAAAGCTATTTTATGATATAAAGTATACTTAAACTACTGTCAATATGTAGACATAGAAATGTGAAGACTATACATAAAATTAAAAAATGAAAATGAAAGCCTGAAACTTCATCAGGATTTAATTATTTTAATTGTTTTAAATTTATATTTTTGGTGATGCTAAGAATCAAACCCAGGGCCTCATACATGTGAGCAAGTGCTTTACTGCTAAGTCATAGCCCAGGCCCTTTGGGCCTATTTTTAAATACAAAGTATTTTTAAGATGTTAATGCTGTGGAACACAGATACACACAGGCAAAAGTAATTTTAAAAAAATTAACAAAGGCTAAGTATTAGAATTAGATTCATTAAATATAACAGAAATTACATTCCAAAAAAAAAATAAGCTTTTAAAAATATAAGGCTATACAAGAAAACTACCTTCCTCTGGGGTACTGAGACCGAGCTGAAACAGACTTTTATGAATCAGGAAGACAGAAGTCAGTGGCAGAGGCTACTTCACATGTGTGAAATCATTGTTTCATTCTCCACACCACACAATCAAAAACAAATTATCAGAAGCATAATTGGTAATACATTTTTTCATATTTTTTGAAGTTACAGTAACAAGCTTTGGGGGTGTTTGTCATTAAAAAGCAACAGGTGGGCACTGGAGAGATAGCACAGCAGTAGGTCATTTGCCTTGCAAGCAGCCAACCTAAGAAGGACGGTGGTTCAAATCCCGGCATCTCATATGGTTCCCTGAGCCTGCCAGGGGTGATTTCCGAGCACAGAACCAGGAATAATGCCTGAGTGTCACCAGGTGTGACCCAACCCCCCCACCCCCAAATAGCAATAGGTGCATCTCCTTTGCTCTGTTTTGAGCTCTCTCTCAACCTCCAACTTACTCTTTTCTGGTAATCATTGGTCTTATTGTCCAAAAATTTGATGTTTATTAAAGTATTTTTCTCTATGTACCAAATGGGAGTGAAATCAGATAGTATTGTGAGTTGTTTATTCCTTTTCCATTTTAGCTGAGCCCAGACATCAGTTCCATCTAAATAATGTTATTTATTTGTATTTTCAGTGAAAATTCTAATACAACCTAATGACTTAGAAGCATAACTATATCAGGTTCATAAAGAAATAGTTTGAATTGTGAATCTTCAAATTTGATTATACTCAGGAATTATTCCTGGCTCTGTGCTCAGAAATTTCCACTGACAAACTCAGGGGACCATATGGGATGCTGGAATTCGAACCCGGGTCCATCCTGGGTCAACTGCATGCAAGACAAATGCTTTACTTCTGTGCTCTCTCTCCAGCCCTGTTTGTTACTTTCTGAAAAAATGTTTTGAGTATGCTGTTTGATATTTCAACTATTATGACACTACAATCTGATAATCACCAAAGTCTAGATTCTTTCCAAAATATAAAACTGGTATTCCTTATTTATTACATACTAACCCTCAATTACTGTTATATGATAACCACCATACTGTTCTCAGGATCTAAGGATTGTTTTTTCTTTCTACTCTTTGTTCTTTTGAAAAGTATCTTCCTTCTAAACCCAATTAGTTAAGTTTTTCATCGTGAAGAATGATACATTTTGTTTATTGTTTACAAATGCTTATTCTTTATTGAGGTCATATGCTTTCAATTTTTATTTTTATTAATGTTATTATTACATTTATAGGTTTATGTATGTTGATAATCTGTGCATCCCAAGGAAGAATCCCACTTGACTCATGGCATAACTCATGTAGATGTGTCCTTGAATTGAAGTTAATATTTTTCCAGAAAGATACTAAATATTCAAAGGATATATTGGGAAAGTCTAATAACTTGTCAAGGAAATGTCAGTTACAGTCATGTAATCTATCACTTGGCTTATTTGAATGTAAATAATCAAGAAGACAAAAGTTAACAATGTTGTTGAGGGTGAGAAAATAAAATCTTGTGTACTGTTTGTGGGAATATCCTCTAGTACATAAAATTGTAAGGAAGACCCTTTAAAAAGTCAAAATTAGGGGCCAGAGCTGTGGCACAAGCCGTAAGGCATCTGCCTTGCATGCGCTAGCCTAGGAGGAATAAGGTTCGATCCCACTGCGTCCCATATGGTCCCCCAAGCCAGGAGCGATTTCTGAGTGCATAGCCAGGAGTAACCCCTGAGCATCACCGGGTGTGGCCAAAAAAAACAAAACAAAACAAAAAAACAAGAATATGGCCTCCTTTTCTCTATTTGAAAGACTGAAAGTTAACCTGTGTTGATTGGCCATTTTATCACTTTAAAATTTCCTTTGCAAAATGTGCAAATGAGTCACTAAATGTGAGTTTATTCTTAGAATAATTGTTATTTGAGAAAACTTACTCAACAAGGTGTATGCATGCCACTAGTGAAGTGGCACATATTTCAAATACTAGAAACAACCAATATTAATAATGATTAATAAGGAATGTCCATTCACTGCTGGTAGAAATGTCTGATTCAGCCTCTGGAAATGTTTCAAAAAACTAAGACTAGATCTCTCAAATGGCCTAGTGAGTCACTTCTTGGCATCTACTCCTAAAACACACAAAAAGCAAAGTGCTAGTATTGTAGATTGAATATGAGAAAAAAAAATGTTCCACAAAAAAGGAAAAGTTCTGGTAGATGTACACAATGAATACTATGCAACCATCTGAAAAATATGAAATCATACAGTTCTCTACAACTTGGATCGAACTGATGGGTTTCAATGCTGAGTATAATAAGTCTGAGGGAGGACAAACACCAGATGATTTAACGTATCTGTAATGTGTAAGGAAATAGAACAGAGTATAGAAAATATCAGTTGATACTAAATCCTGGGTACTAGAGTACAAATAGCATCAAGGTAAGGAGATGAAAAGATCAAATATTCCTTCTATGAATAAGCACTTGGGTATTATTAAGATGAGGTAATTGAATACCAGCTTGTGAATATGAACACTTAACCTAAACTATAATATTAAAGTATTAAACAGTGGAAAGGCATTTGTGTTGCACGCAGTTGACCCGGGTTCAATCCCTGGCATCCGATAGGGTCTCCTGAGCCTTTCAGGAGTGATTTCTGAGTGCAGAGCCAGGATGTAACCCCTGAGCGCCTCTGAATGTGGCCCACCTCCCCAAAAGTATTAATCACTGATGTCCATATTTTAATATCATGATTCTTATCGCAGATTAAAAGTAAAACAAATCAAGGAGAAAGTTAAATATATTTTCCTTTATTTTTTACTAATCTGATTTAAAATACCATCAATATCGTATAGTACAGCAAACCTGAGTTCAGTCACAGTCATATATGGTCCCTGAGCCAGCCAGGAGTAATACCTGAGTGTAGATACTACCATATATATCCCCCAAACAGAGACAAAGTATACTTGTCTGTTTTGGGTTTCGAGGCCAGACCCAGAGGCACTTAGGTTACTCCTGGCTTGGGGATCAGAGGCTCATTCCTGTGCTTGGGGAACCAATATAGAATGTTGGGGATTGAACCCAGTGCCAGCTGTGTGTAAGGCAAATGCTGTTCCTGCTGTTTTCACTTCATCCCCAAATTCTATCTTTTTTTTAATATCCCACAAATAAATGTGATATTTCTATCTTTATCCCTCTCTCTCTGACTTATATTACTCAGACTGATACTCTCCATTCATTCATGCAAAAGCAAATTTAATGACTTCATTTTCCTAACAGCTGCAATAGTTTTTTGTTTTGGTTCAGTTTTGGTTTTGGCTTTTGGGCCACAGTCAGTGGCTTTCGGGATACTCCTGGCTCTATGCTCAGAAGTTACACGAGGCATGCCTGGGGGACCATATATGATGCCAGGGATTGAACCCGGGTCTGGCTGCGAGCAAGGCAAACGCCCTGTCCACTGTCCTATCATTCTGGTCCTCTACTGCAATAGTTTTTGTTTGTTTTATCCACTCACCTGATTTCGGTTCTTGATTGTTTCCAGTTTCTGACTATTGTGAATAAATAGCGGAGGAATGGAATTAGGGACGAGAAGGGACCACTATGACAATGATTGTTGGAAATGTCCACTCTGGACAAGAACTGGATGCTGAAAGTAGGTAAAGTGATATTCATGATACTCTGTCAGTAACATCATTGCAAACCACCGTGTCTAAAAGGATAAAAGGAAGAAAGAAGAAAAATGTCTTCCATAGAGATGGGAAGGGGAAAAGTAGGAGGGAAACTGGGAACAACAGTGATGGAAATGTGCATGGATGAAGGAATTGTATGACTGAAACTCAATCATGAGAACCTTTATAACTACCTTATGGTGATTAAATTAAATAATTTGTTCAATTAAAATTTTAAACTATAAAACAATATGTGAGTAAGAACATCAAAGGAAAACAAAATAACGAGTGGATAGCACTGTACAAAAATAGAATTTGAAATAAACTATATTATAAATGTATAGTAGTAAAACTGGCTTGGTTAAGGCGCTAGAGGTAAGGTGTCTGCCTTGCAAGCGCTAGCCAAGGATCAGGACCATGGTTCGATCCTCCAGCGTCCCATATGCCCCAAGCCAGGGGCAATTTCTGAGTGCTTAGCCAGGAGTAACCCCTGAGCATCAAACGGGTGTGGCCCGAAAAACCAAAAAAAAAAAAATTACTGGAGAAAGATAGAAATATTTTACTCCTGGGGCCAGAGAGATAGCACGGAGGTAAGGCGTTTGCCTTGCATGTGGAAGGACGGTGGTTCGAATCCCGGCATCCCATATGGTCCCCTGAGCCTGCCAGGAGCGATTTCTGAGCATAGAACCAGGAGTAACCCCTGACAGCTGCTGGGTGTGACCCCCCCAAAAAAAAATTTTACTCCTGAGTCAACTAATTATGGACGACAGTAAGCTCCCTATACCAAAATATATTTTAAATAATTCCTCATGTATTAACAAATAAAAATCACTAAAAAGCAGAAACTATAAAGTTCTCGTCTTATAGGAGAAAGATCTAATATAGACAAAGTTTAATGTAAAACTAATGCTAATAATACAGGGAGTAAAGCACTTGCCTTTCATGCAGACAATCCCAGTTTAATACCCTGAGTACTGCCAAATAAGTTCTGAGCACAGCTAGATATAACAACTACCGTATTTTCCGGCATATAAGACGACTTTTGAAACAAGCAAAAAAAAGTCAACCGAAAATCGGGGGTCGTCTTATACCCCGAGTATATCCCCAAAAATGTTTCAATATGCCGCTAAATGAAAACTCTGAGTATTGCCACAAAACGAATTTTCCAACTCGATCCTGCACCAATCACTGCAAGGCTGCTCAGACCGCTTCTCTAACTCAGCCAATCCAAGCAGGCTTTTCACGCATGCAAATTAGACAATGTTCTGGACCCGAATCTACACTGTAAAAAGCCTGCTCAGATTGGCCAGAGTCAGAGAGAAAGTCTATGACAGTATAACCTTTGGACCTTTGCTTGTTGTGATTGGCTCACTGTGGTACACACAGTTGCAGCACAGGAACGTTCTGTCTGATACAGCGAATACAGGCCTAAACCTATGTTTTAACTGCAAAATTAGGGGGTCGTCTTATACGTCGGCAAATATGGTACTCTGCAAATCAAAAAAGTAAAACCAGACTTTTTACTTTTCTTTTTTTTTTTTTTTTTTTTTTTTTTTAATTCTTTTCTTTTTTTTTTTTTTTTTAATTTTTTTTTTTATTTAAACACCTTGATTACATACATGATTGTGTTTGGGTTTCAGTCATAAAAGGAACACCACCCATCACCAGTGCAACATTCCCATCACCCAAGTCCCAAATCACCCTCCTCCCCACCCAACCCCCGCCTGTACCCTAAACAGGCTCTACATTTCCCTCATACATTCTCAATATTAGGACAGTTCAAAATGTAGTTATTTCTCTAACTAAACTCATCACTCTTTGTGGTGAGCTCCCTGAGGTGAGCTGGAACTTCCAGCTCTTTTCTCTTTTGTGTCTGAAAATTATTATTACAAGGGTGTCTTTCATTTTTCTTAAAACCCATAGATGAGTGAGACCATTCTGCGTTTTTCTCTCTCTCTCTGACTTATTTCACTCAGCATAATAGATTCCATGTACATCCATGTATAGGAAAATTTCATGACTTCATCTCTCCTGACAGCTGCATAATATTCCATTGTGTATATGTACCACAGTTTCTTTAGCCATTCATCTGTTGAAGGGCATCTTGGTTGTTTCCAGAGTCTTGCTATGGTAAATAGAGCTGCAATGAATATAGGTGTAAGGAAGGGGTTTTTGTATTGTATTTTTGTGTTCCTAGGGTATATTCCTAGGAGTGGTATAGCTGGATCGTATGGGAGCTCGATTTCCAGTTTTTGGAGGAATCTCCATATCGCTTTCCATAAAGGTTGAACTAGACAGCATTCCCACCAGCAGTGGATAAGAGTTCCTTTCTCTCCACATCCCCGCCAACACTGTTTATTCTCATTCTTTGTGATGTGTGCCATTCTCTGGGGTGTGAGGTGGTATCTCATCGTTGTTTTGATTTGCATCTCCCTGATGATTAGTGATGTGGAACATTTTTTCATGTGTCTTTTGGCCATGCGTATTTCTTCTTTGTCAAAGTGTCTGTTCATTTCTTCTCCCCATTTTTTGATGGGGTTAGATGTTTTTTTCTTGTAAAGTTCTGTCAGTGCCTTGTATATTTTGGAGATTAGCCCCTTATCTGATGGGTATTGGGTGAATAGTTTCTCCCACTCAGTGGGTGGCTCTTGTATCCTGGGCACTATTTCCTTTGAGGTGCAGAAGCTTCTCAGCTTAATATATTCCCATCTGTTAATCTCTGCTTTCACTTGCTTGGAGAGTGCAGTTTCCTCCTTGAAGATGCCTGTAATGTCCTGTAGTGTTTTGCCTATGTGCTGTTCTATATATCTTATGGTTTTGGGGCTGATATCGAGGTCTTTAATCCATTTGGATTTTACCTTTGTACATGATGTTAGCTGGGGGTCTAAGTTTAATTTTTTGCAAGTGGCTATCCAATTGTGCCAACACCACTTGTTGAAGAGGCTTTCCCTGCTCCATTTAGGATTTCCTGCTCCTTTATCAAAAATTAGATGGTTGTATCTCTGGGGAACATTTTCTGAGTATTCAAGCCTATTCCACTGATCTGAGGACCTATCCTTATTCCAATACCATGCTGTTTTGATAACTGTTGCTTTGTAGTACAGTTTAAAGTTGGGAAAAGTAATTCCTCCCATATTCTTTTTCCCAATGATTGCTTTAGCTATTCGAGGGTGTTTATTGTTCCAAATGAATTTCAAAAGTGTCTGATCCACTTCTTTGAAGAATGTCATGGGTATCTTTAGAGGGATGGCATTAAATCTGTATAATGCCTTGGGGAGTATTGACATTTTGATGATGTTAATCCTGCCAATCCATGAGCAGGGTATGTGTTTCCATTTCCGTGTGTCCTCTCTTATTTCTTGGAGCAGAGTTTTATAGTTTTCTTTGTATAGGTCCTTCACATATTTAGTCAAGTTGATTCCAAGATATTTGAGTTTGTGTGGTACTATTGTGAATGGGGTTGTTTTCTTAATGTCCATTTCTTCTTTATTACTGTTGGTGTATAGAAAGGCCATTGATTTTTGTGTGTTAATTTTGTAGCCTGCCACCTTGCTATATGAGTCTATTGTTTCTAGAAGCTTTTTGATAGAGTCTTTAGGGTTTTCTAAGTAGAGTATCATGTCATCTGCAAACAGTGAGAGCTTGACTTCTTCCTTTCCTATCTGGATTCCCTTGATATCCTTTTCTTGCCTAATCGCTATAGCAAGTACTTCCAGTGCTATGTTGAATAGGAGTGGTGAGAGAGGACAGCCTTGTCTTGTGCCAGAATTTAGAGGGAAGGCTTTCAGTTTTTCTCCATTGAGGATAATATTTGCCACTGGCTTGTGGTAGATGGCCTTCACTATATTGAGAAAGGTTCCCTCCATTCCCATCTTGCTGAGAGTTTTGATCAAGAATGGGTGTTGGACCTTATCAAATGCTTTCTCTGCATCTATTGATATGATCATGTGGTTTTTATTTTTCTTGTTATTGATGTTGTGTATTATGTTGATAGATTTACGGATGTTAAACCAGCCTTGCATTCCTGGGATGAAACCTACTTGATCGTAGTGGATGATCTTCTTAATGAGGCATTGAATCCTATTTGCCAGGATTTTGTTGAGGATCTTTGCATCTGCATTCATCAGTGATATTGGTCTGTAATTTTCTTTTTTGGTAGCGTCTCTGTCTGGTTTAGGTATCAAGGTGATGTTGGCTTCATAAAAGCTATTTGGAAGTGTTTCTGTTTGTTCAATTTCATGAAAGAGTCTTGCCAAGATTGGCAGTAGTTCCTCTTGGAAAGTTTGATAGAATTCATTAGTGAATCCATCTGGACCTGGGCTTTTGTTTTTCGGCAGACATTTGATTACTGTTTTAATTTCATCAATGGTGATGGGGGTGTTTAGATATGCTACATCCTCTTCCTTCAACCGTGGAAGATTATAAGAGTCCAAGAATTTATCCATTTCTTCCAGGTTCTCATTTTTAGTGGCGTAGAGTTTTTCAAAGTAGTTTCTGATTACCCTTTGAATCTCTGTCATATCAGTAGTGATCTCTCCTTTTTCATTCCTGATACGAGTTATCAAGTTTCTCTCTCTCTCTTTCTTTGTTAGGTTTGCCAGTGGTCTATCAATCTTGTTTATTTTTTCAAAGAACCAACTTCTGCTTTCGTTGATCTTTCGGATTGTTTTTTGAGTTTCCACTTCGTTGATTTCTGCTCTCAGCTTTGTTATTTCCTTCTGTCTTCCTGTTCTTGGGTCCTTTTGTTGAGCATTTTCTAGTTCTATTAGCTGTGTCATTAAGCTACTCAGGTAAGCTCCTTCTTCCTTCCTGATGTGTGCTTGCAAAGCTATAAATTTTCCTCTCAGTACTGCTTTTGCTGTGTCCCATAAGTTCTGAGAGTTTGTGTCTTTATTGTCATTTGTTTCCAGGAACCTTTTTATTTCCTCCTTGATTTCATCTTGGACCCACTGGTTATTGAGCATGAGGCTGTTTAACTTCCAGGTGTTAAAGTGTTTCTTCTGAGTCCCTTTGGAGTTCACAAATAATTTCAGAGCCTTGTGGTCAGCGAAGGTAGTCTGCAAAATTTCTATCCTCTTGATCTTATGGAGGTATGTTTTATGTGCCAGCATGTAGTCTATCCTGGAGAATGTCCCATGTACATTGGAGAAGAATGTGTATCCAGGTTTCTGGGGATGGAGTGTCCTATATATATCCACTAGGCCTCTTTCTTCCATTTCTCTCCTCAGGTCTAGTATATTCTTGTTGGGTTTCAGTCTGGTTGACCTGTCCAGTGTTGACAAAGCCGTGTTTAGGTCCCCCACAATTATTGTGTTGTTGTTGATATTATTTTTCAGATTTGTCAGCAGTTGTATTAAATATTTTGCTGGCCCCTCATTCGGTGCATATATGTTTAGGAGAGTGAATTCTTCCTGCTCTACGTACCCCTTGATTAATATAAAATGTCCGTCTTTGTCCCTTACAACCTTCCTGAGTATAAAGTTTGCATTATCTGATATTAGTATGGCCACTCCAGCTTTTTTATGGGTGTTGTTTGCTTGGATAACTTTTCTCCAGCCTTTTATTTTGAGTCTATGTTTGTTCTGACTATTCAGGTGCGTTTCTTGTAGGCAGCAGAAGGTTGGATTGAGTTTTTTGATCCATTTAGCCACTCTGTGTCTCTTAACTGGTGCATTTAGTCCATTGACGTTGAGAGAAAGAATTGTCCTGGGATTTAACGCCATCTTTATTTCAAAATTTGGTGTGTCTTTTGGGTAGTCTTGTCTTAGATTAGGTCTTTCAGTTTTTCTCTTAAGACTGGTTTTGTGTCTGTGAAGTTTCTGAGCTGTTTTTTGTCTGTGAAACCATGTATTCTTCCATCAAACCGGAAAGTGAGTTTTGCTGGGTATAGTATTCTGGGTGAAGCATTCATTTCATTCAGTCTTGTCACAATATCCCACCACTGCTTTCTGGCATTGAGCGTTTCTGGTGACAGGTCTGCTGTAAATCTCAGGGAAGCTTGCTTGAACATGATTTCCCCTTTTGATCTTGCTGTTTTCAGAATTCTGTCTCTATCTGTGGGATTTGTCATTGTGACTAGGATGTGTCTTGGGGTGGTTTTTCTGGGGTCTCTTTTGGTTGGTACTCTTCGGGCATGCAGGATTTGATCACATATATTCTTTAGCTCTGGGAGTTTCTCTTTAATGATGTTCTTGACCATTGATTCTTCCTGGAAATTTTCTTCCTGGGTCTCTGGGACTCCAATGATTCTTAAGTTGTTTCTGTTGATCTTATCATAGACTTCTATTTTCGTCTGTTCCCATTCTTTGACTAATTTTTCCATTGTCTGCTCATTTGCTTTAAGTTTTTTGTCCAATCTCTCCTGCTGTATGGAATTGTTATGTATCTCATCTTCCACAGCACCAAGTCTATTCTCAGCTTCTGATACCCTGTCCCAGAGCTTATCCATTTTGTCATTCACTTCGTTTACTGAGTTTTTCAGGCCTGTTAGTTGACATGTTATTTCAGTTTGGAGTTTTGTCATTTCTGCCTTCATATTTTCTTGGTTCTTATTAGTGTTCTGTTCAACTCGATCCATGGTTTCTTGGAGTCTGTTGAGCACCTTCCATATTGCTAGTCTAAAGTCCTTATCTGAGAGGTTGATTAGTTGTTCAGTCATTATCTGGTCCTCAGAATTGTCATCTTCATTCTCTATGTCTGATGCTGGCCTGCGCTGTTTCCCCATTGTCACATTTGTATTGTGGGTTTTTCTACGTGTTGTAGTGGTATTCATTGTCTATATGATGTAGGCAGCACACTCCTCTGGCTCCTCCCTTTCTGGATGGGCTGACTTGCCTCTAAGGGAGGGGAGTCCTCCGTGGATGAAGCCTCACACTGGGTCAAATCTTAGGCCCGAGCATGTAACAGAGAAGACAGTCCAGAGAGAAATGTTTGCTTCTGTGATATAGCGCCGTTCTTAGTGTGATTTTTCCTTCTTGTTGCAATGGAGTTCTTTCCTTAGAAAGAGTGCACGGCCGCGTAGCGAAGCGGAGCGGCCGTGCTCCTCTGAGCCTCTTTTTGCCCCACTCGCAAGAGTTTCACGCAAGAGGACAGTGGACAGACATAGACAGGTCACACTCACAGTCTTTCACAGCTGAGCCCCACTGGGCCGGTGTACTTTCGCGGATTTTCCCCGCCTGGTGTCACACACAGGGAGCCAGCTTTTGCAAAGGATAGCCGGTTTTTATGCTCTGAAGTCCCTCCCTGAAAATGGCGTCTGGGCGAGCGAGGTTTCTGGAGGCTCTTTTTGCCCCACTCGCAAGAGTTTCACGCAAGAGGACAGTAGACAGACATAGACAGGTCACACTCACAGTCTTTCACAGCTGAGCCCCACTGGGCCGGTGTACTTTCGCGGATTTTCCCCGCCTGGTGTCACACACAGGGAGCCAGCTTTTGCAAAGGATAGCCGGTTTTTATGCTCTGAAGTCCCTCCCTGAAAATGGCGTCTGGGCGAGCGAGGTTTCTGGAGGCTCTTTTTGCCCCACTCGCAAGAGTTTCACGCAAGAGGACAGTAGACAGACATAGACAGGTCACACTCACAGTCTTTCACAGCTGAGTCCCACTGGGCCGGTGTACTTTCGCGGATTTTCCCCGCCTGGTGTCACACACAGGGAGCCAGCTTTTGCAAAGGATAGCCGGTTTTTATGCTCTGAAGTCCCTCCCTGAAAATGGCGTCTGGGCGAGCGAGGTTTCTGGAGGCTCTTTTTGCCCCACTCGCAAGAGTTTCACGCAAGAGGACAGTAGACAGACATAGACAGGTCACACTCACAGTCTTTCACAGCTGAGCCCCACTGGGCCGGTGTACTTTCGCGGATTTTCCCCGCCTGGTGTCACACACAGGGAGCCAGCTTTTGCAAAGGATAGCCGGTTTTTATGCTCTGAAGTCCCTCCCTGAAAATGGCGTCTGGGCGAGCGAGGTTTCTGGAGGCTCTTTTTGCCCCACTCGCAAGAGTTTCACGCAAGAGGACAGTAGACAGACATAGACAGGTCACACTCACAGTCTTTCACAGCTGAGCCCCACTGGGCCGGTGTACTTTCGCGGATTTTCCCCGCCTGGTGTCACACACAGGGAGCCAGCTTTTGCAAAGGATAGCCGGCTTTTATGCTCTGAAGTCCCTCCCTGAAAATGGCGTCTGGGCGAGCGAGGTTTCTGGAGGCTCTTTTTGCCCCACTCGCAAGAGTTTCACGCAAGAGGACAGTAGACAGACATAGACAGGTCACACTCACAGTCTTTCACAGCTGAGTCCCACTGGGCCGGTGTACTTTCGCGGATTTTCCCCGCCTGGTGTCACACACAGGGAGCCCACTTTTTACTTTTCATTATGTCAAATGATATTAATCAAAAAAAGATAGAACATGAATATTGACACAAACTTAACATCCTGAGTATGTATAGCATTTATATCATTGAAATTTCAACAAGTTTTCCAAATTTTATTTGGTTATTTTGGTAAGGGGAATAAGGGACTCTAAGCAGAGCCAAGGGACCCAAGTGCCAATCCCAGCATACTCAGCCCTCATCTACAGATCTGATGTTCAGTGCTGGGAGCCAAAAGGATTTATTGATTCTTGATTAATTCTCTATGGAAGCATACTACATTCATATGCCTTTGGTTTGCTTTACACAGGAAATTTAAATTAGAAAAACTTTAAGTATTCAAAGTTGTGCTTATCTATTTGTGCTTTCTATTGTATAGTTTTGGGCAGGTTTATGGTTACCATATCAGTTGTGCTTTCTTTATACACTTTTCAAACCAATAATTTAGCTATATTGAATAGAAATTTTGGCAACTTCTCTATAAAATATTCAATTTTTTTCTAAAGAAATTCTTAGTCATTCTAGAGTATTTTCAGAAATTGCTTATTATTAAACTCTGATTCCACCCTTTCACCCTCCCAAAGTATCAATGATTTATATTGCACAATGTCCTATTAGGGCCATTTGTTTTCCTAAAACACTGGAAATCCAGTGTAGAACATTCAGTTTTGCACTCTGGTTTTGTCCATCGCAAGTAGTGTTTGCAAAGAAAATTTGAATGTTTGCTTTTTTTTGGGGGGGGGGCACACCTGGTGATGTTCAGGGGTTACTCCTGGCTATGCGCTCAGAAGTCGCTCCTGGCTTGGGGGACCATATGGGGCGCAGGGGGATTGAACCGCGGTCCGTCCTAGACTAGTGCAGGCAAGGCGCCACCGTGCCAGCTGAATGTTTGCTTTTTATGACTTCCTCAGATCCTTAAAAAGGAGCTCCTCAAAGGAGCCATAGTGTAGCACAAAGGGCTAGTTAATATGTATTGTAATCAAGAGGCTCAGATTTGATGGCCTGTTCTTGTAGATTCCTGAAAATAAATAGTCCCTGAGAATGACTGGGTATGGCTCATAAGTAAAAAAATAAAATAAAATAAAATAAGGAAAACAAAGTATAATAAAATGCACCCCAGAATTAAAGTTGAGGAAGCACTTAAAAATAAAACTCATCTGTAGTTCTAACCCTGAAGTTTCTCTTTGGTTTGAAATCATTGCTCGTTTTTGCAGGCCACTCTATGAAGAACTCATATGAAATTCATTATTGTGCCAACTGTAAGAATGCAGATTATGGTATACAATACCCACTTTATGTGTACTCTCATGAATCATTTTATCCTGACCTTAGTATCTGCTTATTTATGCTTCTGAATAGTTTCCTTTGCTACTAGCTTACAGACACCATGAGATTGATAGAAACCTAGAACTAGATTTGCACTTCATCTCAAAGAATGGGACTTCTGGGCCTCATTCTTGTCTCCCTTTCCTTTTCATATATCTCAAATGATGCAATTTGCCTTGCCCTTGAACCTGCAATTGGAACAAAACGGTATGATGGACATTCAGCCTGAATCAGAAGGGATGAGTAATAGAGGTATTGATAAAATAGTTTATAAACTATTTCAGAAAGTCAAGAATGAGATCACTGTTCCACATTGTTATTTTCTTAATAAGCAAATGCTGATTCCTCTGCCCCACTTTTCAGTTAAAATTACCAAAAACTCTAGTGACATCTTCACTTGTTCCTTCAATACAATTCTGTTTCTCTTTTACAAAAATGGCTCTTAGTCCTCCTGCTCTGAGAAACTGAGCAGCAATATATTTTTACAAATTTTCTCTTGGGGCAGGTCACTGACCTCTTTTGTTGATGCTGGATTTTCTCCATGGAATTACTCTGGTAGCATCCTGCCCTGGAAAGAAGTTTCATGTAGACCTTCCTGATATTATGTACTTTCACTTCTCTAAAATGCAGTCTTAGGACTAAAACTGGAGACATAGTACAAGAGATAGTACAGGGTTAAGGAACTGGCTTTGAATATCACTGATTATGATTTGATCCACAGAGCACAGTCATGAGTCACTCCTCCACCAAAACCCAGGAATGGTGCCTGAACACTGCTGGCTGTAGAATAGAACAGAATGGAATAAAATGAAGTGGAGTGGAGTAGTGAAGAATGGAGTGGGGTAGGGTGGGGTGGGAGGGGAGGGAAGAGGTAGGGAGGGGAAGGAAGGGAAGGCAAAGGAGGGGAGGAAAGGGAAGGTGGGGAGGGGAGGCAAGGGAAGGGAGAATAGAAGAGTCTCAAATGCCTCCTTTTTCTTGTGTTATGGGGATTGCAGAAAAAATTAGGAAACTTCCTGTTTGGTTTATCTGGTCCTGAAGAAAAACAATGAGATACATTAGTAAGATCTACTCTTGTGCTCAACTTTGATTCTACACAGAGGTTTAGGGAGAAACAGCTCTTTCAGGGATTCTGACCCATGTATTCGCTATTTGTGGATAGTGAATTAATGGCAACTGACCACTCACTCCGGACAAAGACAGTTCAACCAGAAAAAAATATGGAATTTGACAGTGTCAAATGAACCACTCAAAACCAGAGGTTCTACAACTTCCTTCCTTGCACACTTCAAAATATTTTAAAAAGGTGTTTGAGATTTTTTTCATGAACAAATCAGAAAGCTTGCCTCTTATTTAGCTGTGAGTATTCTATTTTTCATATATGTCACAACTTCTTAAACCTATTATGACATGGATATTGTGCATCAGAATAAATTTGGTTCACAGAACTGAGTATGTGTTGTAAAGGGGACATGGAGATATTCAAATGCAGTGAAGGGAAGCAGGCTCTCTATTGATAGGTACAGTTGAAAATGCATGAAACTATTCTTAATAGTATTATTAGTCACAATATTTTATAGTCACCTCTATATAGATTAAAAAATTAAAGAAAGACAAGGATCGTCTGAGGGGAGCTAGGAATTCTCAGACACTAAGCCTTTCTGAAGGGAGGCAACTTTTTGATGCTTAAACCAACAAGAGAGTAAAACACTAATTTTTAAGGCACTGTGATTTACAACACAATTAATAACAGAATTTCAGGCATACAATCTTCCAACTCCAATCCTATCCTTGATGTTAGAACCAATGTCCACAGGTTCTCTCCCACATTTCAACCTATCTCCTCAACGGCAACATTTTAAAGGTTAATTATTTCCATTTGGGTCTCATGATAATAGTAGAATTGACTTCAGTGGTTTAGGCATACACAGATACCACATTTGTTTACCACTGAAGTCCAAGAACCCTGACCATTGCCCCTGTTTTCCAGACTATCTCTTCTTTTATACTCTTTTTGGTATTCTAGGGTCAAAGTTTACTCACCATTGATACCTTTCATTCTCTTGTTATTTACATACCAGAAATAAATGAGTCCATCCTTTACTTTAGCTGTTTCTTAAAACAAAATTTCCAATTTCTTTATAATGTTAAAGTCTTGACTTTTTTTTGTTTTTGGCAATCTCTGTGCTCTTTATATAATAAAGATGATAAATCCTTATTGAGGATGGAGTAATAACTCAATGGGCTGGCAACATGCCTGCATAAGGTGTGGTGTCTATCCTTAGCACTTTTGCACTTGCACATTGCCAGAAGCTAGCACCAAGCACAAAGCCAAGAGGAATACCTCAGACTCATTTGTGTGCCCCTGTACCCTACCAAAACCAAAAATAATCTTTCAAATACTTTATAGTGTTGCACTGTGTCTTTTATTTAGCTAACAATACTTTTTGGATTAAAAAATAGTTCAAGCTTAGAACCTATCATTCATTTTGATAACTCTTTGCTGTAAGTCATGGTGTGTTTGTGATGTCTATAAATGGATAAAGTATGGGAACTGTGGTGGAAGGAGTTTCAGAACTCATAAAATGCTAAGCCCCTGTCAAGCTGCTCAGAGACCCCACATAAATATTTCCCATTTTAATGACTCCTGTATCAGAGGAGAATATCAGATTCATGGACCTTACTTGCTTATTATGAACTGGGATTAGCCCCCAGAGAAAGAAAGTCAGGCTGATTATTGAGGTAGAAGAAAAATTCCCACTTCTGTAGACCGTCCACAGTTATCTTCTTTATTCCATTTTCTCTTGAAATAAATCTGATCTGTGTATCTCAAACCATCACAGTCCTCAGATGTCCTGCACACAAATCCAACTCCACATATTTTCAGGGAGTTTGCCCTTATCATTACCGTGGACTACTTTTCTGAATATAATAATTTAAAAGTAAACATAAAGAAAAACTTCAGTTCCTACTCCGCATTTCAAGTTTATACCACTATTGATACTAACCATCTTCCCCCTCCCCCCCCCACAATAACTTCTAAATCACATTTTCCTTTAATGATGCAGTTCTTTTCAGATTATCTGGAATTGGGACCCCAAACTCTTTGGATGATGTGAACTCATAATCACACAATTTGTTTTGTTGTTGTTGTAATTTGGGATAGCGTGGGAGTGTCAAACAGAATTTACTTTTGTTCTGTACAAGTATCACTTTTGGTGGTGCTTAGGGAATCATATGTGTTGCTGGGTATCAAACCTGGATTAGTTGCATGCAAGGCAAGCATTATACCCATTGTATGATCTTACTGGCCTATAGTAATCACACTATTAACAGCATGGGGTTGATGTGCTTATTGATCCCTCTGCCCACATTTTCTGTCTTTGATTTTTAGTACTATAGTCAGTGTTGGTCACAGGGGCTATTCCTTGCTCAGTGCTCAGGAGTGACCCCTATCAGTGCTCAGAGGACCATATGTGGTGTCAGTATTTGAACCAGGGTCATTTTGAAGATAAATAAGATAAATTCTTTAACTCCTCCTGTAGTTTATCTCTGGCTCCTTCTTGTTTATTCTTACATCAAGGCAAGAAGTCAACAAGGAGGACACCTGTGGAGCACCTTAGAATCTACACATTCTTTTAACTAGCCATTGTGGAGCCTGACCTTTATACATTGATCAGGAAGTAGAGTCATTTCCTCCTTCCAAAATGATGATTTCTCATCATTGTTGATCTTCATGTTGGACTTTTTATTTACTAGTAGAGATATAAACAATTCACATCCATGTTTATTATAAAAATAATGATAAATGTATACTTAACAATAATAAGAAAAATAAAACTATAACTTTATTCTAATTTTATGCTATATCAAAGTATCAAAAGAAAAATACTGAGCATACCTTATATATATCTAGGAATTCACATTCTGTAATATTAGCACATTAATAAATACAGAAAAATAACATATACATAAGCAGAATAAAGAGAAATGAAGTATTTCATTTACATTACTAAAGAAGTATTGTCTCATGGTCAAAAGAAATGCTACAAAATTAAAATCCAAAGAAATTAATTTACAATTGAAAATAATTTTTAAATGAGTCTTGCTTTCAATATATATTAACAATAGAGAAATCTTGAAAATAAATATTTTAACAAATATGTGGCTGGTTCTTTGTACTTCTAAATAGTTCATTGCACTAGTTTGTTGTTTTTGTTTTGAGGCCACACTTAGTCGCTCAGGACTACTACTTTTGGCTCTGTTCCAGGAACGAAACACAGGACCCTACAAGCAAAGCATGTGGTCAGTCTTTAGACATATCTCTATGGTACTATTTAATTCCATTTTTTGGAGCTACATTGGATAAATAGTTTAACTAGGAGAGAACATCAGGGAATAAGAATAACATTGTTCAAAATTTATCATTCCAGAGAAGCTTTATTAGATTTTGCCTTATACTTTTTAAAAGAGGTGGACTTTTGATTTTATCTTCTTTAATAATTTTACAGAATAAAATTATTGAACCTGTGCTATCTGGAGCAAAAATTTTAGCTGTCAGTGTCCGTCTGAATGATTAAAAGTAAATTCCAGGGTTTTTCTATGGAGTATCTTGGCAAATCTTAAGTATTCCCATAGCTCATCAAGTTGTGGTAATGTAATGGTCTAGTTTTTAAATTGCAAAGACAATGTTTTCCTTAACCTTAGATACCCTGACAGTTAATATTTACACTTGCATTTTCAATCAACTCTACAAAATAGATATATTCTGATATTTCTACTAGGTTTTATACACACGTGTTAGCTGCTTAAATTTAGTCTTATTATTTTTATCATAGTATATGCTACTATATTACTTTTTATTGTTAACTTTTTCTTTTTTAACATGTAGTCATTTAAACTTTCACTAACAATTTTACATATTATACACTGCTTCTACCACATCAGTCATTTAATATTGATTTTTAATTTTTTTCTCATAATTAAAATATTATCTGGGCTGAGATATGTAAAAGCAATGGGAATTATTGGCTCAAAAATTAAAGTTACTCATCACTTTGCCAACAAAGTTTGTTTCTACCTCATTTTTGGCATGGTACAAGTCTTGAAAATACCAATGGAGTTATAAGAAGAGAGCAGAAAGAAGACACCAGAGGATTAGAAACCTCTCTCAGCATTCTGGTCATCTTTAAAATACCAGAGAAGCTATAAGTGGATAACAGAAATAGAATTATATACTTGTACCAATCCTATCCTTAAACTTTCTCCTTCTGCAACAGATTGTCATTATTTATTTTCTGTTTATTTATCAATAAAGAATATCTGTAATTACCTTATAACATAGCAAAAAAATATTAATATTAAACAAGTTTTGAGGAACCTCAGCTCAGACCAAGTCTAAAAGAAGCCCTAAAAACAGAAGGGTGAGTATCCCCTCTCCCAAAGGACAAATTTAAGCTGGGAGTTGAAGTCCTTCCTCTGCTAAGGGAACATAGTCTTCTCCAATCTAGAGACATAAGAACAGAGGAATGCAGCCTCTCTGCTTCACTTCATGGCTGCAATTATCCCCAATTCAATGTACACCAGCAAAACACATAGAAAAAATACATACTGTAAAGAGCACTATGGGAAAGCATCGCAGAATACCATCATACTTAGAGAATGATGACTAAAGACCCAACAAGTACCAGACACTTACATACTTACATAGCCTCTCTGAGAAAGAATTCAGAGACAAAATATAGAAGATGTTCAAGGAACTCAAAGAATCTATGAATTTAATTGAACAAACCACAGATAAGAATCAAGAGAACATGAAAGTAGAAGAAAACTCAAAACTGAAGTATTTGGGCTAAAAAACTTGATAGCCAATATAAAAACCTCATTGGAAACCCTTACCAACATTGTAAAAGCTGCTAATGATAGAATCAGTGAGCTGGAAAATGAGATGAACAACTCTATACAATAGAAGAGGCTGGTAAAGAGCCTTAAAACAAATAACCAAATGATGGGAAAAAAATCTTCAAAGAATGTGAACAATAATAATAGAGGTCTTTGATACACTCAATGAAAACAACATAAGAATTATTAGAGAAAATCTCCATGAAAAAAATCAACAGTCAAGGACATAATTGCAGAAAAAGTACCAGAACTAAAGAGTGCATGCAACCAAACGCTATATGCCCAAAGAATACCAGCTAAAAGAGATCCAAAAACAAACAAACAAACAAACAAACAAAACCCAAAAACCAAAAAAACCCTAAGGCAATACTAGTAACAAGAACAATCTCACAAATAGGGGTGTAATACTTAAAACAGCAAGATTAAAAAAGGAAATTATATACACAGGAGCATCCTTGTAGATTTGTCAAAAGCAACACTCAAGGTCCACAAGTAGTGGTAGGATATAGTGACAAAACTCAATGAAATAAATGCCTTGCCAAGAATACTTCACCAAGCCAGACTTACATTCAGGTTTGAAGGAAGGATACACAGCTTCACAGATCCTCAAACAGCTGAGAAACTTAACAGACTCAAAACAAACGTGAAAAGAACTTAAAGGTCTACTTTAAGGAAAGGCAGATCCAGCGAACACATCAAACTCTTACCAAAAGATGACCCTAAATTCCATGACAATTATCTCTCTCATTGTCAATGGACTAAATGCACCATTAAGAGACACAGAGTGGAAAAAGGATCTAAAATGCTGAATCTAATGTTTTGCTGCCTCCAAGAAACATATTTGAATAGTCATAGCAAGCATAGACTCAACGTCAAATGTTGAAAAACAATCATTCAAGCAAACAATTCCGTTAAAAAGGCTGAAGTGGCCATACTTATATGAGACTACACAAATTTTAGACTTAAGAAGGTGATAAGAGATGATGGACACTTTTTGTCCATAATCAAATGACATGTGCAATAGGAAAAAAACACATTCAGAAACATATATGCATCCAGTGGGGAACCAGCAAAATATTCAAAACAATTGCTGACAGATTTGAAGAAAGATGTCAATAGCAACACAATAATAGTAGAAGATACTATTACAGTAGGAGATACAATGTATTATTATACAATATTATAGTAGAGAAACAATACTGCCCTGTTATGCCTAGATAGGTCAAGCAGGCTAAATCCCAACAAGAATATATAGCTCTGAAAAAAAAATAGAAGAGAATGGCTTAGTAGACATACATAGGGCTCGCCATTCTCAGAAAAATGGATACACATTGTTCTCTAATGTACATCCATCACTCTCTGAGACAGACCACATGCTGGACAATAAAACATATCTTAATAAAACTAAGTGGGGCCCGGAGAGATAGCACAGCGGCGTTTGCCTTGCAAGCAGCCGATCCAGGACCAAAGGTGGTTGGTTCGAATCCTGGTGTCCCATATGGTCCCCCATGCCTGCCAGGAGCTATTTCTGAGCAGACAGCCAGGAGTAACCCCTGAGCACCGCTGGGTGTGGCCCAAAAACCAAAACCATAAAAAAAACAACAAAACTAAGTGGATAGAAATTGTAAGAACTATCTTTTCATATCATCACGCACTGAAATTAGAGGTGCCTCACAAACAAACACAGAGAAAAAATTTAACAACAGGAGATTAACAGGAGATTATTACTAAACAACTAGTCAGTCAAAGAATAAATCAAAAAGGAAATCAAGGGGCCAGAGCAGTGACGCAAGGTGTAAGGCATCTGCCTTGCTCATAATAGCCTAGGACAGACTGTGGTTTGATCCTCTCTGGCATCCCATATGGTCTCCCAAGCCAGGAGAGATTTCTGAGTGCATAGCCAGAAGTAACCCTTGAGCATCACTGGGTGTCACCCAAAAACAAACGAACAAAATAATAAAGAAAGAGGAAATCAAAAGATTCCTGGAAACAAACGAGAATGAACAAATTATCAAAATTTGTGGAACACAGCTAAAGCAGTATTAAAGGAAAAATGTATAGCCTTAAAAGTATTCATCAGGAAGGAAAAGGGGTCTATGGAAATAATTTAAGGTCACAGCTTTAAAATTTGGAAAAAGAACAACAAAATGAACAACAAAAGTAGGTAGATGAAAAGAAATAATAAAGTTTAGAGCAGAAATTAATGAACAGGAAATACAAAAAAATCCTAAAGATCAATGAAAGCAAAAGTTGGTTCATTGAAAAAATAAACAAGATTGACAAATCATTAGGGATATTTACAATGAAAGGGAGAGAAAGAAAAACAATAAACCAAAAGAGAAATGAAAAGGGAGCGATTACCACAGACACTAAAGAAATTAAAAGGATAATCAGAGAAACTCTATGCTACAAAAATTAAGAACCTAGAAGAAATGAATAAGTGGATAAATTCTTGGACTCATAACCTCCCAAGCTTAAACCAAGATGATCTGGTATATTTGAACAAACCTATCACTACTGAGGAAATCAAAATGATAATCAAGTTTTCCTAAAAACTAAAGCCCAGGCCCAGATGGAGTCAACCAGCGAATTCTTTCAAACCTTTCAAGAGGATCTACTGCCAGCCCTCTCAGGATTCTCCAGGAAATTGAAGAAACATAAATACTCTCAAATAGTTTTTATGAAGCTAATATCATCCTGATAAAAAAGAGAACTACAGACAAATATCCTTGATAAATACAGGTGCAAAGATCCTCAATAAAATCCTAGCAAAAAGGATCTAAATCTCATCAAGAAGATCATATACCATGACCAAGTAAGTTTCATCCCAGAAATATAAGGATGATTTCACATATGCAAATCAATCATTGCAATACACTATGTCAATGAAGGAAAAAATTAAACAACATGATCATATCATAGATGCAGAGAAAGCAGTGATAAGATCCAACAC
Source organism: Suncus etruscus (assembly GCF_024139225.1). Lineage (NCBI taxonomy): Eukaryota > Metazoa > Chordata > Mammalia > Eulipotyphla > Soricidae > Suncus > Suncus etruscus. The sequence continues at coordinate 87,738,863 of NC_064848.1, forward strand.
CCATTCATGATAAAACCTCTCAACAAGATGAGAATGGAAGGAACTTTTCTCAATATAGTCAAGGCCATTTACTCAAGCCCATGGCAAATATTATACTCAATGGGGAAAAACGGAAAGCCTTTTCTATAAAATATGGCACAACACAAGGCTGTCACCTCTTACCACTCCTATTCAACATAGAACTACAAGTACTTGCCATAGAAATTAGGCAAGAAAAAGATATCAAAGGCATCCAGATAGGAAAGGAAGAAGTCAAGCTTTCACTGTTTGCAGATGACATATTTAGAAAACCTTAAAGACTCATCTGCAGAATATAAGATAAATATAAGAGAGTATGGCAATGTTATCCAGAGACAATAGATCTGAATGTCAGGAAAACCAGCTCATGATATGAAGCTTGCCACAAAGACCAATGAGAGCAGCTAAAGCACTAATCACAATGATATCTACCATGACAATGTTAATGAGGGAGAGACAGGCAAATGGTTGGAATAGGGGAGGGGAAAGGTGGTCATTGGTGGTGAGAAGATGGCACTGGTGAAGGGTACTGTACATTCTATGACTGAAATAAAGTATGAAAGTTTTTATAAACATGGTGATTAAATAAAAAAGAAAACCCCCAAGACAAAAAAACAACAAATAAACGCTAAATGCTAAAGCTAACCCTAACCTTCACCTACACCTAAACCTAATCTAAATGTAAACCTAAGCCTAGCCCTAACCCTAAACCTAAATGTAAACCTAAGCCTAGCCCTAACCCTAAACCTAATCCTAACCCTAGCCCTAATGATAGCCCTAACCCTAACTCTAAACTTAACCCTAAACCTAACCATAGCCTTAACCCTAACCCTTAACATAACTCTAGCCATAACCATATACCTACACCTAACCCTAAACATGATAATCTTAACCCTAACACTAATTCTATCCATAAAAACTAATCCACCTCCAAAATAAATTAAACACATTTCATATTTCCTCCACTTCAAGAAATGAGTAAATATCTCTTCTCCCTAGATCTCTGATCTGTTTTTTTTTTTTAATGCTTTTTTTTTCTTTATTGGTTTTGGAACCACACCTGCAAAGTTACTCAAGAATTAATCCTAGCACTGCTCCAGGAATCATGTGGGATTCCAGGGATCCAACCTGGATAGGCAGCATGCAAGTGCCTTACTCACTGTAAATCTCTCTGGCCCCTCTACTCTTTCTGACTACATCTTTTTAAGCTTTTTACATATTTTTAAGGTTCCTTTACACAAAAAAAAAATAGAAAAAAATTTCTATTTCTTCTTTTTTGGGGGGTGGGGGTCACACCCAGCAACGCTCAGAGGTTACTCCTGGCTCTATGATCAGAAATCGCTCCTGGCAGGCTCAGGGAACCATATGAGATGCCGGGATTCAAACCACCTTCTTTCTGCATGGAAGGCAAATGCCCTACCTCTGTGCTATCTCTCTGACCCCTCTATTTCTTCTTTTTAAAATAAAATATGGGTTAAAGAAATGTTTCAAGGATGTGGGTATTGTGCTTGCCTTTCACATAGCCAACTAGGGACCTGGCACTACATATGGTCCCTTGAACTTTGCCAGAAGTAATACCTGAGCACTTCTAGATACATAGACTATATAAACGGGTTTTTATACTATTTGCTTCAGACTCACACTCAGTAGTGTTTGGGCACTACTCTTGGCTTGGTGCTCAAGTGTTGTTCAACCTGTGCTCAAAGAACCATGTTTTGCTAGGATCTAATCCAGGTCTCCTGTACTTTTTTCTCCTTTGGCTACTTATTTGGAGCCCTTACCTTCCTGATGCATAGTTCACATAGTTACCACCACATATTATTTGATATGAATACTATATCCTAAAACTATCATTCCTTATTTATTTTTATTATCTATCCCGTTTTTACTTTAATAATTCATTCCAATAATCACTATTACAAATTATTACAAATACTGTAGCAAATATCCTTTTGTCACTTTCTACCAGTATGAGTATGTGTGTGAGATAAGTTTCCAGATTTGGCGAAATTTCTGGGTCCCAGAGTGTATACATTTTTCATTTTAACATCAAGGATGCCCTTCCAGTGACACCCTACAAATGTTTACTCAATATAGTAATGATTCTATTAATGTATAATATATTATATTATATATAAATATAATTATTAATATATTATATAATATAAAGTATATATGTTTATATAATATATATTTTATTATATTATGTTTTATATATTATTATATAACATATAACATATAAATACATAAACATATTTATATATAAAATAAATATAATATATTATGGATATATTAATATCAATATATCAATAATTATTATTAATAATTAATATTAATATAATGTATATTATATTATTGTATATAATCATATTAACTCAATACAGCACTGCTTATTTCTTATAGCTTTCCAGTTCCCCAAAAATTTATTATCAATTTGGTTTTTATACTTTTAATTAAATGCTACATTTAAGTATATAGTTTTAAAATACTAATGAATGGGTATTTCCTTTTTATTGATTTTTTTTTTTGGTTCTGGGGCCTTACCTGGTGAAGCTCAGGGATTACTCCTGGCTATGTGCTCAGACATGGCTCCTGGCTTGGGGGACCATATGGGATGCCTGGGATCGAACCAAGGTCTGTCCTGGGTCAGCCGCATGCAAGGCAAACTCCCTACCACTGCTCTATCACTCCAGCCCTGGTATTTCCATTTTTGCAGTTTACATATACAGTTGGGTCATTCATCTATTGTTAGTCCTTATCAACTCCATGAAGTACTTTATATGTTTCAGATATTAACCCTCTGGTTATAAGACAGTACTTTTCTCAGTTTGTCTTTTGTTCATAGTGATTTTGTTTTGCATATTTATAAAACGTAGAATATTTGTCAATCTTTTGAGTTCTATATTTCAAATAAAGATGATTTCTCCACTTCAAAATAATAAAGGAAAAAAATTTGTGATTTTTTTACTCTTTGATGTGAGATCCAACTTAATTTTGTTTCAAATGACTATCTACATGGCAGTATTCTCAGTATGAGATGAGGTCATTCTAGATTAGCCAATATACAACCAACTGCAGGACAGCTAAGGAAATCCAGGTGGAACTATGAGAAACTTTTAACTAAACCTAGTCTAATTAGCTGTCCCACACTTATCTAGAAAATTCTTCTTTATTTTGAGGAAGCTTCTTACACAGGAGAATTGTAACAACAGATAAATGCATATCCAAAAAATAAGCCTTTAAAATAGATTTTTATCATAATATATTTGAAAAATATGTCTTCCATTACTTTTTACTGTTAGACACTTGAAATATCTATCAAAACAGACTTTATTCAGTTGTAGGTGATTCTTAGTTTTTAAAAAAGATTGAAGAGAATTTTTTAAAGGAAATCCTTAAGTGGCTAAATTTATGACTATCTATCAAGAGATGGCCTCAATATACGTTGCTCTGACTCTGGGAATTCCATGGACAGTCAACAAATGATTCTTTTATGTCAATGATTCTAACTATGTGCTTGGTCTGGGATGATTTTGTGCTCTCAATCTACAGAATATTCCAAATGTTCCAAGTGCAAAGAGAAAGCAATTTTAGTGATTTCATTAAACTTTTTAATAATATTTATGGATAAGGAATCAATCTCAACTTTTTAATAATATTTATGGATTAGGAATCAATCTCAACTTTTTAATAATATTTATGGATAAGAAATCAATCACAGATAAGTTAAGCCATAACTCTATTTACTTTTGAAACGTGTGCACATTTTACCATTTGTCTAAGATAGCCCTATGTTACACATTCACCTGAAAAAAACACCCCTGAACTTCATGATCTTTATCCATGACAGAACCTTTGAACACCTTGCACTAATATAGCCATTACCAAGCATTAGTATACATGGTTAATGTTTTATTACTATTATCTTGTAGCTAGTAGAAATTTTTCAGAGGATTTAGAGCAAACCTATATAAACAAAAATTCGGCAGATGGCATAAAAGATTCCTGAGATGGTTTTCTGCTTTACTCAATATTGGCCTTTGTGACTAAAATGTTTAGTAAAAACTAAACTCTTAACTTTATCCTTCATATATTTCCTCCCAGAACATCTCAAACTCAGGAAACGAATCAAAAGTATAGTCAGGAACTAAGACTAAAACTCTGGATATCAGGTTGATACCTCTTTTTCCTACATTTCGAATTCATTAGCAAGTTATATCAATCATATGTACAAATTATTTCTCAAAGTCAAACAAGTTATTTCTTCAATATCATACATATGTACAGTACTCTTTTCCCTAATTAAATCCAGGCCATTTTATCTATTCATCATATTTTTATTAGAGTACTACTTTATTTTTTTTTGGGTCACATCTGGCAGCACTCAGGGGCTACTCCTGGATCTATGCTCAGAAATCGCCCCTGGCAGGCACAGGGGACCATATGGGATGCTGGGATTTAAACCACCGTCCTTCTGCATGAAAGGTAAATGCCTTACCTCCATGCTATCTCTCCGGCCCCTATTAAAGTACTACTTGAGAGAATTTTTTTATTCTGAGATCCTTTAAAATTTTCAAAAAGTTTTAAATATAGTTCAATTATTTCTATATTCTCAAATTTACCACATGTTGAAATTTTATCATACTTGCTTCATTTCTCTCTACATATACATACATATTTATACAACTTTTTTTATAAGTATGTAATTGCAATTCAAAATTATACATTGCATTTGGTTGTCAAATCTCTTAAAATAGAGATATTATTTAATCTACTAAGGTTTATTTCCGTAAATGTGAAAGTTTTGATGAGTAAAGAAAGGCTAGTTATTTTGACAATGCCTCCTCTTTAGTTTTTCTAGGTATTTCTTCTAATTTATATTTATGCTATGTTCTTTAGGTAAAATATCACATAAAAGATGGCTATTCTTAGTCCGTTATACCAGAAGGTAGGTATCTGTATAAATTTGTTCCATTATAGAGATGATAGTGCTTCAAAGTAAATGCTTTCCAATAAAGTTGCTATTTTCTCTTATAGAATTTTTATGGTATATTGGTTATAGATACGCCCTTGATTCATTTGAATCTATTATTATTAATGATTATTTACTATTAGTTATGAAGTGGAAAGATAAGTGGATGAGAAAAATATAAATACATACAATGAAATAAACATACTTTTTAAAAATAATGAAATTCTGTCATATGCTACAATGTAGTAAATATTGAGCATATTTGACAAAGTAGAATAATATGATCACAAATGGACATATATTCCTTGATTTAATTTATATTAAGTACCAGAATTGTAAAAAAAAAATAAGATCCATAGAAATACAAAAGTATAAACTTTTTATGCCCAAAATTAAACTATGAATAATTTTGTAAATTATAGTATTTTAATTAAAAATTAAAAAAACTAAATAGAAAAAAAGATCATTTTCAATTACTGGAAGAAGATAAAGAAATTATTGTTTTGATTGCACAATTTAAGAGAGATAAGATGGTGGGTAATTTAATTATTTTGATGACGCAAGATAGTTTTTACTGAATAAAATTTACTTAGAAAGCCCTGAGGGAAGAGAGGATATGTGTTAAAGTGAGTCTGGGCTTCTACAGAGAGAAAAAAGCAGAGATGAAGTGTTTAAGAGAACATGTGCTAATCCTTCAGTTTGTACAGTGCAAATTAACCACACAAAGCAGTGTTGGGCTCCAGTAGAGAAACATAGACTCTAGTCCTTTGAATCATCTTCTAGCCCTACATGTACTCTCTGGTAGTCTTGTTAAGATATTTATTAAGACCCAGCAAATGAGTGAGTAAGAAATGGCTGGATGTGGGGGTTTCCAGGCAGAGTGCTGATTGCTCTACCTGCAGAGTCTCCACCCGGCTGTGCTCCTTCTGAGGAAACTGAGGACCCGAAGGGAGCCCTGTCCTACTCTTCTCTGTCTTTCCTGAACTCTGGAAGCTCTCCTCAGAGCCCTGGGAAGCGAACCCCAAAAAAACTACATTCGGAAGCTAGCCAGCGAGCCAGTGAGTGAGTAAGAAATGCTGGATGTGGGGGTTTCCAGGCAGAGTGCTGATTGCTCTACCTGCAGAGTCTCCACCCGGCTGTGCTTCTTCTGAGGAAACTGAGGACCTGAAGGGAGCCCTGTCCTACTCTTCTCTGTCTTTCCTGAACTCTGGAAGCTCTCCTCAGAGCCCTGGGAAGCGAACCCAAAAAAAACTATATTCGGAAGCTAGCCAGCGAGCCAGTGAGTGAGTAAGAAATGGCTGGATGTGGGGGTTTCCAGGCACAGTGCTGACTGCTCTACCTGCAGAGTCTCCACCCGGCTGTGCTTCTTCTGAGGAAACTGAGGACCCGAAGGGAGCCATGTCCTACTCTTCTCTATCTTTCCTGAACTCTGGAAGCTCTCCTCAGAGCCCTGGGAAGCGAACCCAAAAAAAACTACATTCGGAAGCTAGCCAGCGAGCCAGTGAGTGAGTAAGAAATGGCTGGATGTGGGGGTTTCCAGGAAGAGTGCTGATTGCTCTACCTGCAGAGTCTCCACCCGGCTGTGCTTCTTCTGAGGAAACTGAGGACCTGAAGGGAGCCCTGTCCTACTATTCTCTGTCTTTCCTGAACTATGGAAGCTCTCCTCAGAGCCCTGGGAAGCGAACTCCAAAAAAACTGAAGCTACCCAGCAAGTGAGTGAGTAAGAAATGGCTGGATGTGGGGGTTTCCAGGCAGAGTGCTGATTGCTCTACCTGCAGAGTCTCCACCTGGCTGTGCTCCTTCTGAGGAAACTGAGGACCTGAAGGGAGCCCTGTCCTACTCTTCTCTGTCTTTCCTGAACTCTGGAAGCTCACCTCAGAGCCCTGGGAAGCAAACCCCCCAAAAACTGAAGCTACCCAGCAACTCTCCTCAGAGTCTTGGGAAGCGACCCCAAAAATACAGCATTCTGAAGCTGCCAAGCAAGCGAGTGAAAACTATGCCTGTCCAGTGGGGCCCGACTGTGAAAAACTGTGAGTGCTGCCTGTGTGTGTCTCTCTACTATCCTGCTGCGTGAACCTCTTGAGAGTGGGCTGAAAAGAGGCTCCAGAAGGCACTTAGCTCCACTTCACTACGCAGCCGTGCACTCTTTCTAAAAAAATAACACCATCACAAGAAGAAAAAAAAAACACACTAAGAACTGTGTTGGATCACAGAAGCAAGAACTTCTCTCCAGACTGTCTTCTCTGCTGCGTGCTCGGGCCTAAGATTTGATCCTGTGTCAGGCTTCATCCACGGAGGACTCCCCTAACTTGGAGGCAAGCAGGCCCATCCAGAAAGGGCGGAGCCAGAGAAGTGTGCTGCCTGCATCATATAACCAATTAATACCACCACAACACGTAGAAAAACCCACAATACAAGTGTGACAATGGGGAAACAACGCAGGCCAGCATCAGACATAGAGAATGAAGATGACAATTCTGATGACCAGTTAATGACCAACCAACTAATCAATAGCAATATGGAAGATGCTCAAAGACCTCCAAAAAAACATGGATAGAGTGGAACAGAACACTAATAAGAATCAAGAAAATATGAAGACAGAAATCACAAAACTCCAAACTGAAATAACATGTCAACCAACAGGCCTGAAAAAATCAGTAAACGAAGTGAATGACAAAATGGATAAGCTCTGGGACAGGGTATCAGAAGCTGAGAATAGACTTGGTGCTGTGGAAGATGAGATACATAACAATTCCATACAGCAGGAGAGATTGGAAAAAAAACTTAAAGCAAATGAACAGACAATGGAAAAATTAGTCAAAGAATGAGAACAGATGAAAATAGAAGTCTATGATAAGATCAACAGAAACAACTTAAGAATCATTGGAGTCGCAGTGACCCAGGAAGAATATTTCCAGGAAGAATCAACGGTCAAGAACATCATTAAAGAGAAACTTCCAGAGCTAAAGAATATATGTGATCAAATCCTGCATGCTCGAAGAGTACCAACCAAAAGAGACCCAAGAAAAACCACCCCAAGACACATCCTAGTCACAATGACAAATCCCACAGAGAGAGACAGAATTCTGAAAACAGCAAGATCAAAAGGGGAAATTACATTCAAGCAAGCATCCTTGAGATTTACAGCAGACCTGTCACCAGAAACACTCAATGCCAGAAAGCAGTGGTGGGATATTGTGACAAGACTGAATGAAATGAATGCTTCACCTAAAATACTGTACCCAGCAAAACTCACTTTCCGGTTTGACGGAAGAATACATGGTTTCACAGACAAAAAACAGCTCAGAAACTTTATAGACTCAAAACCAGTCTTAAGAGAAAAACTGAAAGACCTAATTTAAAACAAGACTAACCAAAAGACACACCAAATTTTGATATAAAGATGGCATTAAATCCCAGGACAATTCTTTCTCTCAACGTCAATGGACTAAATGCACCAGTTGAGAGACACAGAGTGGCTTAATGGATCAAAAAACTCAATCCAACCTTCTGCTGCCTACAAGAAACGCACCTGAATAGTCAGAACAAACATAGACTCAAAATAAAAGGCTGGAGAAAAATTATCCAAGCAAACAACACCCATAAAAAAGCTGGAGTGGCCATACTAATATCAGATAATGAAACTTTATACTCAGGAAGGTTGTAAGGGACAAAGATGGACATATTATATTAATCAAGGGGTATGTAGAGCAGGAAGAAATAACTCTCCTAAACATATATGCACCAAATGAGGGACCAGCAAAATATTTAAAACAACTGTTGACAAATCTGAAAAACAATATCAATAACAACACAATAATTGTGGGAGACCTCAACACTGCTTTGTCAACATTGGATAGGTCAACCAGACTGAAACCCAACAAGAATATACTAGACTTGAGGAGAGAAATGGAAGAAAGAGGCCTAGTGGATATATATAGGACACTCCATCCCCAGAAACCTGGATACACATTCTTCTCCAATGTACATGGGACATTCTCCAGGATAGACAACATGGTGGCACATAAAACATACCTCCATAAGATCAAGAGGATAGAAATTTTGCAGACTACCTTCGCTGACCACAAGGCTCTGAAATTATTTGTGAATTCCAAAGGGACTCAGAAGAAACACTTTAACACCTGGAAGTTAAACAGCTTCATACTCAATAACCAGTGGGTCCGAGATGAAATCAAGGAGGAAATCAAAAGGTTCCTGGAAACAAATGACAATAAAGACACAAACTATCAGAACTTATGGGACACAGCAAAAGCAGTACTGAGAGGAAAATTTATAGCTTTGCAAGCACACATCAGGAAGGAAGAAGGAGCTTACCTGAGTAGCTTAATGACACAGCTAATAGAACTAGAAAGTACTCAACAAAAGGACCCAAGAATAGGAAGACAGAAGGAAATAACAAAGCTGAGAGCAGAAATCAACGAAGTGGAAACCCAAAAAAACAGTCCGAAAGATCAACGAAAGCAGAAGTTGGTTCTTCGAAAAAATAAACAAGATTGATAGACCACTGGCAAACCTAACAAAGAAAGAGAGAGAGAGAAACTTGATAACTCGTATTAGGAATGAAAAAGGAGAGATCACTACTGATATGACAGAGATTCAAAGGGTAATCAGAAACTACTTTGAAAAACTCTACGCCACTAAAAATAAGAACCTGGAAGAAATGGATAAATTCTTGGACTCTTATAATCTTCCACGGTTGAAAGAAGAGGATGTAGCATATCTAAACACCCCCATCACCATTGATGAAATAAAAATGGTAATCAAAAGTCTGCCCAAAAACAAAAGCCCAGGCCCAGATGGATTCACTAATGAATTCTATCAAACTTTCCAAGAGGAACTACTACCAATCCTGGCAAGACTCTTTCATGAAATTGAACAAGTGTAAACACTCCCAAATAGCTTTTATGAAGCCAACATCACCTTGATACCTAAACCAGACAGAGATGCTACGAAAAAAGAAAATTACAGACCAATATCGCTGATGAATGCAGATGCAAAGATCCTCAACAAAATCATGGCAAATAAGATTCAATACCTCATTAAGAAGATCATCCACTACGATCAAGTAGGTTTCATCCCAGGAATGCAAGGATGGTTTAACATCCGTAAGTCTATCAACATAATACACAACATCAACAACAAGAAAAATACAAACCACATGATCATATCAATAGATGCAGAGAAAGCATTTGATAAGGTCCAACACCCATTCTTGATCAAAACTCTCAGCAAGATGGGAATGGAAGGAACCTTTCTCAATATAGTTAAGGCCATCTACCACAAGCCAGTGGCAAATATTATCCTCAATGGAGAAAAACTAAAAGCCTTCCCTCTAAATTCTGGCACAAGACAAGGCTGTCCTCTCTCACCACTCCTATTCAACATAGCACTGGAAGTACTTGCTATAGCGATTAGGCAAGAAAAAGATATCAAGGGAATCCAGATAGGAAAGGAAGAAGTCAAGCTCTCACTGTTTGCAGATGACATGATGCTCTAATTAGAAAACCCTAAAGACTCTACCAAAAAGCTTCTAGAAACAATAGACTCATATAGCAAGGTGGCAGGCTACAAAATCAATGCACAAAAATCAATGGCCTTTCTATACACCAATAGTAATAAGGAAGAAATGGACATTAAGAAAACAACCCCATTCACAATAGTGCCACACAAACTCAAATATCTTGGAATCAACTTGACTAAAAATGTGAAGGACCTATACAAAGAAAACTATAAAACTCTGCTCCAAGAAATAAGAGAGGACACGTGGAAATGGAAACACATACCCTGCTCATGGATTGGCAGGATTAACATCATCAAAATGGCAATACTCCCCAAGGCATTATACAGATTCAAAGCTATCCCTCTAAAGATACCCATGATATTCTTCAAAGAAGTGGATCAGGCACTTTTGAAATTTGTTTGTAACAATAAACACCCTAGAATAGCTAAAGCAGTCATTGGGAAAAAGAATATTGGAGGAATTACTTTCCCCAACTTTAAACTTTACTACAAAACAATAGTTATCAAAACAGCATGGTATTGGAATAAGGACAGACCCTCAGATCAGTGGAATAGGCTTGAATACTCAGAAAATGTTCCCCAGACATACAATCACCTAATTTTTGATAAAGGAGCAGGAAATCCTAAATGGAGCAAAGAAAGCCTCTTCAACAAGTGGTGTTGGCACAACTGGCTAGCCACTTGCAAAAAATTAAACTTAGACCCCCAGCTAACATCATGTACGTAGGTAAAATCCAAATGGATTAAAGACCTCGATATCAGACCCCAAACCTTAAGATATATAGAACAACACATAGGCAAAACTCTCCAGGACATTGAGACTACAGGCATCTTCAAGGAGGAAACTGCACTCTCCAAGCAAGTGAAAGAAGAGATTAACAGATGGGAATATATTAAGCTGAGAAGCTTCTGCACCTCAAAGGAAATAGCGCCCAGGATACAAGAGCCACCCACTGAGTGGGAGAAACTATTCACCCAATTCCCATCAGATAAGGGGCTAATCTCCAAAATATACAAGGCACTGACAGAACTTTACAAGAAAAAAACATCTAATCCCATCAAAAAATGGGGAGAAGAAATGAACAGACACTTTGACAAAGAAGAAATACAAATGGCCAAAAGACACATGAAGAAATGCTCCACATCACTAATCATCAGGGAGATGCAAATCAAAACAACAATGAGATACCACCTCACTCCACAGAGAATGGCACACATCACAAAGAATGAGAACAGTGCTGGCGGGGATGTGGAGAGAAAGGAACCCTTATCCACTGCTGGTGGGAATGCCCTCTAGTTCAACCTTTATGGAAAGCAATATGGAGATTCCTCCAAAAACTGGAAATCGAGCTCCCATACGATCCAGCTATACCACTCCTAGGAATATACCCTAAGAACACAAAAATACAATACAAAAATCCCTTCCTTACACCTATATTCATTGCAGCACTATTTAGCATAGCAAGACTCTGGAAACAACCAAGATGTCCTTCAACAGACGAATGACTAAAGAAACTGTGGTACATATACACAATGGAATATTATGCAGCTGTCAGGAGAGATGAAGTCATGAACTTTTCCTATACATGGATGTACACAGAATCTATTATACTGAGTGAAATAAGTCAAAGAGAGAGAGAAAAACGCAGAATGGTCTCACTCATCTATGGGTTTTAAGAAAAATAAAAGACATTCTTGCAATAATAAATTTCAGACACAAAAGAGAAAAGAGCTGGAAGTTCCAGCTCACCTCAGGAGCTCACCACAAAGAGTGATGAGTTTAGTTTGAGAAATAACTACATTTTGAACTGTCCTAATATTGAGAATGTATGAGGGAAATGCAGAGCCTGTTTAGAGTACAGGCAGGGGTCGGGTGGGGAGGAGGGAGATTTGGGACATGGGTGATGGGAATGTTGCACTGGTGATGGGTGGTGTTCCTTTTATGACTGAAACCCAAACACAATCATGTATGTAATCAAGGTGTTTAAATAAAAAAAAGATATTTATTAAGGTATCCCCAAAGGGACAGATATATTCTTTGCTTCTAACATTCCATCTTATTCTTGTCTTATGGATTTCTACTCATTTAAAAAAAAAAACAGCAAAAAGCATCCATAGTAAGTCTCTAATGCTGACTTGATCAAATATCCCATGACTTTTTTAGCACCAATTACTTTACCTTGTAGCATACATCACAGTCCTATTTTTACATTTAATTGCACCCGAATAACATATTTCCTACAAGAAAGAAAATTCCAGAAGGGGAGAAGCTAGTCTGGGTTCTAGCACTAGTTTGGCTCACCACAGAATCCTTAGAACACATTATGACACCTATTATTATACTGAGCAGTCATTAAATAAGCAATTCTATAGTAAATTCAACAATACAAATGACTGAAGCTACTTCTTAGAATGGATTGCTTGAAGTTACTTATTTAATAACAGGACATAGGAAAAGGCAGCTCAAATCTTGGGCCACCAATCCTCAAGTATCTACACATCATCTATGTGCTTGATGTGTTTTACTTGTTTTCCAAATAAGCCCTTACCTTATAATTTAACCTTAACATTGTTAAAACTTGATGCTCCTTTGTATCAGAGCAGATTAACAGATGTGAAATTCTGCAAAGGGAGATTGTAATTCATTGGGTGACTATATTTTGGAGAGAGAAAAAGTCAAAACTTTTTTTTATAAAAGGGAACACATATCTTGTGATGTGAAGGTGCTACTCCTAGCTCACTTCTTGAGGTTGCTCCCAATGGTGCTAAGGAGACCCTATAACACTGTGAATCTAATCCAGGCCTCTTGCATACAAAGTGTTTGCTTCAGTTCTTCGAAATATCTCCACATTCCATTTTTTTCTACACCTGGCTTTGTACTCAGGGATCACTCCTTTTAAGCTCTGGAGACCATATGGGATCAAACCTGGGCTGGCCACATGCAAAGCACCCTACCCACTATACTGTTGCTTCATACCCCCGTCTAGCTTTTTAAGGGGCATTTGAAATTTGTAACTGATTTTTCTTAAATTCCTTAAACTATATAAAACTTGCAACTATTTGTTTTGGATAATAGCTTACAATGGTCAGCTGGTAAAGATGTCTTATCTGGAATTCATCTTAGGAACCCAAAACTTTCTACATTTTTTGAATGTATAATATTAATTGGAATATAAATCCTCAGCACACAGTAGAATCCTTATTAAGGGGAAAAGTAAGGCACACCTGGCAGTGCTCAGAACTTACTCCTGATTCAGTACTCAGGGATTACTCTTATTGGGGCATGATGGAACATATGGGATGACCGGGATGAAACCGAGTCAACTGCATTCAAGGCAAACACCTACTAGCTGTATTATCACTCTGGCCTCTAGAATCATCATTTATTTTGTTGTCCTGTTAGTGAACATTATTAACAAATAACAAGAAACTATTTGGACTCTTTCTCCCAATAAAAATATTGCCTGAGGCAAGATTATTTTTCAGAGGAAACTACAGAGTTATTAGATACGATTTGTGAGATTCTTACTCCCAGTCAATTCTGCACAAATATAAAAATATATAACTAAAATATATACAATATATGACTTAAATTACATTTCCCAGTCCTCATAAGTGGCCTCTTTCCTAGAACAGATGATACATATTGTGGATGTTCCATATTGTGGATCATTCATTATTTTATCCTGTTCAGGATTTTAATTTCACATTTAAGACTTCACTTTGAAGATATGTGTTTTTTTTTTGCTTGTTTGTTTTGAATTCTCTGCTATTTATTCTACAGAAACACTGCGGTTAGTTCTCATAAAATTAAATACAAATATGAAATACATATTAGAAACAAAGAAACACACAACTTCTGCTAAGTTTCAGGACAAAAATGGTGAAAGGAGGCGCCTATATCAAGGATATAGATTATTTCTTTAATTAAAAGACAATTGTTGCACACCATTATAACAGGGAATCTCAATTCAGAATCAGATTAGACAGCATTTCTGGGTCCAGTGGTAAGTTTATAGAGTGAACATAAATTTACCATGGGTAAGATATTCTAATATATTTAGTATGCAACAAAATGCCCTACCAGTTTAGACATCTGATTGCCACATTGATCTAATAGTGTCCAAGGTATATGAAATCAACCAATACTGAATAAGGAGGGGCCGGCGAGGTGGTGCTAGAGGTAAGGTGTCTGCCTTGCAAGCACTAGCCAAGGAAGGACCGCGGTTCAATCCCCCAGTGTCCCATATGATCCCCCCAAGCCAGGGGCAATTTCTGAGCGCTTAGCCAGGAGTAACCCCTGAGCATCAAATAGGTGTGGCCCAAAAAAAACAACAACAACAAAAATACTGAATAAGGAAATTCTGCGAATCCTTCAAAATAGTGTCCATAGAGGACCTTGGGCTTTTGGATCCAATTCACACAACTATCGGGGGGTAATTTGCCTTTCTATGTAATGGCTCCTGAGTTGCTTATAAAGCCAAATGTTTGATAATTGAATCATTTTCAAACTAGGAATCTTCAGAAGAATTACATGAAAGCACAGGTTTTACATAACACAGAAATAAAATGTTATTTAAATGAACTGTTGACTGCTTTGAATACAAAGCACATAAATGTTATATATTTTGGTATGTGCTCAATATAATCTCGTTTGAAAAAAATGAACTCATGAATCTGTTCTGGTGTGAAAATTTCTACTAAGTAAAAAGGTATTTTTTGAAGTAAATTTCATCAGACATTATGCTTCATTAATAATATTTATTTAAAGACACTTTTTTATTGTAACAAATATAAAGTCCTCAATGTTTTACAAATTGTCAAAAATGTTTTGAGTACAAAATAATGCATTAGTAAAATGAAAATCATGTATTTTTGGTACATACTTAATACTGTCAACATGCACAACATATAACAGAAAAGTTCATGCAATATTAGAAGAGAGAATAAGCTATAAGTGCTATTTTATCTGATTATAAATTCATTGCTTCAGTCAGTTTTCTTTCTTCAGGGATACCATTTACCTATAATGTGTAAGAAAGAATATGGATATATGTTAGCTTAAATAATTTAAAATAATTATAATGCATTATTTCTTTCTTTGAATTTGGCTTTTTGGAAAAAATATAACTTAGTCCTTTATTTCATGGGTCAAAACTATACAGTTTGATATTTCACAAAAGACATAGCCTGTAAAATCTTTCCATAATAAAGAAAAAAATGAAATTAACTGCAGGATGTATGACTATACCTTTTAATTGTGGCTTTTTAGAAAATACCATTTGCTTAGAAGGGCTGAGAAAGTGAGAAAATCTAAAAGGGCATCCAATCTAATAGCTTGGGACTACTCCAAAAGTTAGTGTTATTGTCAACCTTTAACTGCTCTATTACCCAAGTTCAGAATTACAACACCAGCAGCTCATTCATTTCTTTTACTTCTTAAGAATGATTCAAATAAAACTTCAAAATAAGTCTCCTTTCCATCTTTATGGATAAAATAAACCCTGCTTGGTATCCAAGAGACTAATCTTCTGATTATGTTACATCATCGAGAAAACGAACTAATGCTTTACATGGACTGTTGTGATACTAATCAAGATAAAATAACATAAAAATTATTACTAACTCATGAAAATACTTAAATAATATGGAATCTATCCATGTGAATACATAACAGTAATTTTGAAATTGAGAATATAATTCATTCAAGTGAATAGAATTTGGATAAGGAATGTAAATGACTCATTTAACTCTTCCCTTCAGGAGGCATATAATTACTTTTACATTTCACAGAAGAAGAAAAAAAATAATTAATCTATTATAGTTATAAAAGTTGTATGGTGGCCTTTTTTTCCCTTTTGCACTTTGATACTTTGGGGATACACAAAAATATGAACAATAAGAAAACAAGCAAGAGAAGATAGGACATTTTAGTCAATATACTCCCAATTAAAAAAAAGTGGGGGGTAACAAATCATTGTTAAGTAAAAAGGAGATCAAAGCTTCCTGGATTCACAATGTCAGTTACAAAAATTTTCTTTAGAAAAATAATTTAGAAAATTAGATTGAACAACCTAAACTCCCCTAGGGATATTCTTTGATTCTTATCACAGTAGCTAATGTATAAATTGCCCTGTCACTGGAAGTGCTGCCAATGTTAAATTGTAGTATGCTAACAAGTCTTGTTGCTAAAAACCTATACAACTATCAAATAAATCTCCCTAACATCCACTTCGATTTCCTTAATTCCCCTAGTGGGAGATATCTGTATCCTTAAAACATGCAAAAGAGTTGTTTACTATTTTTCTAAAAAGTGTTTCCATGTGAGAAATAATTATTAGAAGAACAATTTAAGAGAGATGAAAATCAGTGGGATTAATGAGGAAAAGATTCTAGCATTTCCACTGCAGAAACACTTAATTTTTTTAAAAAGTGATGAAAGTTGTTGTTAAAGGGATTTATTTATTTCTTTGCCCTTTTAGTAGCATATACTTATAACAAAGTTTGTTCCTTCATCAATCTCCTGAATGCTTACACAGTAGCACCACCACATCAATATATCGAACAGTCTTGTTGAAACATGTTAGCATTTAATTAAAATGAGCAATCAGAATTGTGGCAGAAAATTCTGATAAATGTTATCTCATAATTAAAATCTGATAAACAACTTCATTATACTTGCCTCAAATCTTTGAAAAGTTGTCAAACGAAAATCTCCTTAAATTCCCGAAAGCAGTGAGAGAAGATAATTTTTCAATGAAAACATCCAATAAATTTCTGTATGTACTGTAGTTTTTCAGAGAGTTACTAAATAGCTTTCCTACCATAATGCCATGTTCAGTATATGTGTTGCCAAAGTAATCATTATAATGCCATCTTTAAGTTACATGTTTTAAATCCGCTTTTTGCCCCCAAAGAACTAAAAGGCATTACTTTTTGCCTGGCAATTAAAGTTAAGAATAAATCACTAATTAGAAAATAATTATGAGTAAGCTATTACTCAATATCTCAAGATGAATGGAGTAATTAAATATCAAAGTTTGTTAGAGACACCTGGACTAAATAAATTTAAAGAAAGGAATTATTAGGAAAATACAACACAGAGAAAAATTGTAGTCATCTTGTTGTCATTTCTTTTTTTTGGTGGGGGGTTGGTCTGGGTCACACCTGGTGGTGCTCAGGGGTCACTCCTTGATCTGCTCTCAGAAATCACTCCTGGCTGGTTTGGGGGACCATATGGGATGCCGGGGATCAAATCAGAGTTCGTCCCGGGTTGGACATGTGCAAGGCAAATGCCCTACCACTGTGCTATTGCTCCGGCCCCAGAATAGCTATTTAGAGAGCTATTAAAACCAGGTCAATAATTTCTTATTTACCTACCTGAAGCTTCAGTGATTAGTCACAAAGGTTTACCTTTGTAAGAGTTGTAAGTTCAAGCTGCTTACTTACTGAGACAAATCCTAAATGCATCAAGCTAGAAAACTTTCATAACAAGAGAAATAATAATAGGAATGAAGGTTGAAGAAAAGAGATTGCATTCAGTTTTTCTTAATTAGACAGGATCTCCATGGCAGGCTTTTGCCCTCAGATCTTTTGTCCTTGTTTATAACTCTGACACTAATCTATGCAATTTGCCATTATTCTTAAATTCTCTGAATTAGGAATGATACAACTGTTTTGCTTCACTAGGTCAAGATAAAGTTTCCTAAATTTGATAGCATAATAATTATCATCTAGTTTATTAGATTCATTCATATACTTTAATTTTTTTTGGTACTTACCTGCAGTTTGCTGTTGTGGAATCTGAGTCTGATGTAGCAAGTTCCTAGGAAGGATTAACATTCTTTTTTTTAACATACATTTAAATGGAGAGCAGACACACTAATGAAACATTTCTGATTGGCAATGTCCCCCCAAAATCTTATAATCTGGTACAACTACTCCACAAACCTCATGAGTTTTAAATGAGGAAACTGAGGGCTAGTACTACATGAAAAATGGCAGTAAAGAAAACACTCAGAGTTCCTACTTCATACAATAATTGTAAACCACCACTTTTCAACTGCCAGTCTTTGACTGGCCTCTGCAATTGTAGAGATATAGAAAAATATTTCTTTAGTGCTAGAAAGATAGTTCACTGGGTAGAAGTACTTGGTCTCTTAAAGAAGCTTCAGGTTCAATCTCTAGCACTAAATGAACCTTTGAGCACAGTTGGAAGTAAAAAAAAATTTCTCCCAAACCAATACTCTAACCTGCCTCACAAAAATTAAGACACAGAATATTTAAAAAAAATCTTTGTCTCAACATATGGGAGAAAATAAACATGGAATTTGAGGCCTCGTTGTTAAAAACTGATGGGAAAAATATGCCAATTTGGATCTTTCCACTCCAATACGAGAACTTTGGATGTTCTGTCCCTTTGAATTTGTCCCTTCCTGTCTATCCCCTTTGCTAACATGATTGAGGCCAGCATTATTTCTTACTATATATTTGCAATTGATCCGAATTCAACCTTTATCCCTTCCTTTGCTCACAAATAATATAGTCCACACATTGCCTGTTAAACGATCACCTAAGATACACCTCTAATTATGTCATTCAAATAAGTATCACTTTGATATTTCCTTAGACATTCCTGCAAATTAAGTTACAGGTTTCTCAGTAAGGTCTAGAATCATACTGAGTCTTAAACTGGATCATAACTTTTAAAACAGTTTTAAAATAAATGTATGATTTATAATCAATAAATGTGTCCATATTTACATACCTATATATGCAAGGTGTCACATATAAATTTCTCAAGTGAAAAGGGGTGAAGAGTGGAAAAAAATTTAAAAAAACCTCGCCTAGAAAGCAATCAACATATCCAATCTCAGAAGTCCTCTCTGAATCTGCTTTAAACAGGAAACAACCATCGGGGGTGCCTATTGCCATCTACTCTGCTCAAATGAAAGCTCTCTTTATTCCTCGCAAACGGAACTCAAAATTTGCTTCAGTGGCACTTATTGCCCAGCATTAAAAAAAAAAAATCCCATTAAGGGGCTGGAGAGATAGCACAGGGGTAGGGTGTTAGCCCTGCTTGTCTTAAACCCAACTCAGGAAGTTCACCCACCCCTCTTAGTTAACAATATAAAGAGAGCATTTGTCTTAGCCCAAGTTAGAGTCCCCAGAACTTCAGATGGCCTCTTGGGCATTGCCAGGAGTCAGGAGTTAAACCCAAAATACTGTCAGGTTAACCAGCTCCCCTACTCCCATATATTAAAAGAAGGTTTTACCATTACCAAGCATTCTACTTAAGAAAACCCATACCAAGCTTTTCTTTCCTTCCCTTTATTCCTCTCAAAGTTGCTACTGAATTTGATCATCTCATTCCCATTCTTTGCTTTTATTCTTGACTGCCTGAGGACAACAATCTGGTGTGCTGCTGTCCTCGTACCAGCTTGAGAGGAACAGAGCAGAGGCTGGACCCCTGATGACCCCTGATCTGACTTCTGCTTTCATACCTCTAGGCTAAAGCACTGACAATTAGGGCATTGATGATGGAAATGTTGCACTGGTGAAGGTGGGTATTCTTTATATGACTAAAACCCAACAACAATCATGTTTGTAATCAAGGTGTTTAAATAAAGAAATTAAAAAAATAATAAAACCAGCAAAAATAAACAAATAAATAAAGAAAATGGACCATGTGGGCTGGAGAGGGTACAGTGGTAGGGAATTTGCCTTGCAACTTGGCTGACCTAGAACTGACAGTGGTTTGATTCCCGACATCCCATATGGTCCCTGTGCCTGCCAGGAGCAATTTCTGAGCACACAACCAGGAGTAACACCTGAGCGCCGCCGGGTGTGACCATCCCCCCAAAAAACCATAAAATAAATTTAAAAAATTAGTTAATAAAAGCTTATTACCAACTATTATGTTCCTCCCAATCTTTAAATATCCCAGCCTCAGGTTATCTCTGAACTTAATTCTTTCATCTATATGCGGCTGTTAAATTTCTCTTTATATATATTTTATGTGCCCCAAAGTACATCAACATTAAGAACCATATTTTGTCTGGTCTTCCCAGCATATGCTTGCAAGAAATAAGCTTTGAAAGAGTACACTCAAAAGTGAAGATTCATATAAACACAAGTGTTTATGAATTCTAACATCATTTAGCTTCAAAATTTTGAAATAAAAATTAGTTTACAAAATGTATAACAGGGCCGGAGAGACAGCATGGAGGTTTGCCTTGCATGCAGAAGAATGGTGGTTCAAATCCCGGTATCCCATACCTGAGCCTGCCAGGAGCGATTTCAGAGCATAGAGCCAGGAGTAACCCTTGAGCACTACTGGATGTGACCCAAAAAAAGGCCAAAAAGAAAAAATAAAAAAGTACAACTCAGACCATCTAAATTTTAGGAATCAGAAGCCTTTGCTACAGAATAAGACTTGATCCAAATCAGAAATTTTTAGTTTTGTTTGTTTGTCTATTTCTCTTCAGCAATAGGGTTCTGTTAAATGAAATCCTAAGCAGAATTATTTGAAATACAAAAAAGATAAATCGTAAGGTTTTGGGGCTGGAGTGATAGCACAGCGGTAGGGCGCTTGTCTTGCACGCTGCCAGTTCAAGAGGGATGGGTGGTTTGAATCCTGGCATCCCATATGGTCCTCCATGCCTGTCTGCCAGGAGGGATTTCTGAGCACAGAGCCAGGAGTAACCGTTGAGCATCGCCAGGTTTTCAAAACCAAAAAAAAAAAAAAAAAAAAAGGTGCCAAGAATCTTGCTTGCCTGCTTTGCTTTCTTTGCCCCACATGCTATCCTCTAAAGCATTTATATGAAATATCCAAAAAAAGAATTTGAAAACTACTGATAATAATAATTTCAGTCAGGTAAATATTATGTTTCAAATACAATTTCTAGAGCAGAAAACAAAAAAATGTTAAATATCTGTTAAATATTGCTTATATTTAATCTATATTTGAAAAAAATAAAAAGAATAGAAAAGAGCCGGAGTGATAGCATAAGGTAGGGTGTTTGCCTTGCATTCTGCCAACCCGGGATGGACCCAGGTTCAATCCTGACGTCCCCTGAGCCTGCCAGTAGTGATTTCTGAGCGCAAAGCCAGGAGTAACACCTGAGCACAGATGGTGTGGCCCCAAAACTAAAAAATTAAAAAAAAATCTATAGTAATGTTAATGGCTTAAGTTGATTTTTAAGTTTCAGCCTATTTAAAATATATTGTTATAAGAAAAGAAAATCTATTCTATTGTTCTTAATAGTTCATCCTAACAATTACATTCATTTTTTACTATTACCTGTAAGTTCCACTTATCCTTGTGTGGTCGCAATACTTATATCTTGTTTGTTCTCTCAGACTATTTTATATAATACATTTATATGGTTTTATATGGACTTTAAGTTTAAAAGACTGATTTATAAACCACAAAAAGAAATTGCAATTTCATGGGTATCTGGGAAGGGGGTATGAGTCTTGTTTTAAATATCCAAGAATAAATCATTGGCATGCTTTACAATAGTAACTAATATAGACATGATAGATGTGCCACTCACAAATACTTCCTCAGAACATGTACACTGACAAAAAAAAAAACAAAACATCTAGCGTAGATCAAGGATACCATAAACTGAAAATCCATATCTGGATGACATGGTTTGCACCTTTTTCTCCTGTTTGGCTAGAACAACTTATCTTTCCATAGAACACAGTTTGAAACCACTATTTGTACTCCATTTTCTTTTCTTCTCTGTTTATTTTATCATATTTTTCTGAACTTCAAATCTTTTAAAATAACAGTGGCTACTACTGGCTAGGTTGGAAGAGAGATGGTGGGTAGAGAATAGTGTCATGCACAAACTTGTAAGAGATTTGGAGAAAACTCATAAAGTAATAATACATATTGCATTGGCTTAAGAATTTAGAAGATTCTGCAGCATGTGTTTCAATTGTGTAAATATGAATAATCTATATACCCTTCTTACGACTTTAAGTGGAATTTACATGAGGTATAGGAAAGTGCGTATGTGCACCAAAATGTTCAACCAAAAACCATATGAAGATTCAATTCCCCTAGAAAATTCAAGTGCATACACAAAACTTTTTCTGTGATTGCACAAACATCTGACTACACGTAAGCTTGTGGGTGCTAATATAAATCTGATGTGTATACAAGTATATTAACATCCATTCAGTAAAGTGTTATTTAATTTTAGAATTTAAAGAAAGTAACTCCTAAGTTCACTGCTCTGTGCATACTACTCTATGAACACTATGAAGTAGAGAATAGGGATTCACATGCACCAATCCAGGTTCCATTCCTGGCACCGCCTCGTATCCTAAGCATTACTTAAGTAGCTCTGTAGTCTACCAAGCATAATCAGGGAGGCCACTGCCAGTCTTCAGCACCAATGGAGCACTTCCTCTGGCTTTAGCACTGAACTGCCACACAGTTGGTCCAAGATTAATGTGTCACCTGAACTTCCTGAGATACGTTTGCATAGGGGAAAAAAGAAATCGAGATGGAGTAAGGAAATGCAAGAATATCAATATTTAGTGAAAAAAGGCTGCTAAAGATATTTATTTAGGAAGGTAGAAGTGGAACTCATCCTATAGAGGGCCTTCATCAAGCTACTTGAAATAACTATTGCTGAACTGAAAGATTATGTATAAACTGCACTGTCTAGAAAAATATCTTTAAGAAAACTATAATTCTTTAAATTATCAGAATTATTTTAAATTTAACTATCATTAATTACATAAATTTAAATATAAAATTACATAAATTGCACAAACTTTATTTCTAAAGAAAACCAAGATGATAATTTATAAACTGATAAGTGATTTGGGGGATCACCTATTTTTTATATGTGCAATAATTTTAAAGCAGTTTGACATCTTTGGGATCCTATGGAGTTATTCTATAAGTAAGGTTGATGAGTATCAACTCATTATATTCCTAAATTGCTTGATGATTTGAAAGCAAAAATAGTGATTTGCAAAAATCCACAAAAAACTATATACCCTAGTTTAAAATAAATGACATCAGTTAGTTACAAAACACTTTTCTTCTAAATTAGTCTAAGTTTATAATAGTAATAAATAATGTGATTTCTAAATTATTTCAACAAAATTCAAATTTTTGAAATCTTTTAATATTTTACACATTTCTCTATAAAGATACCACCCTATTCTTACCAGAAAATTATTTGAATAAAATAAGAAAAATGGAGACATCTCTTATGATTTAAAATTTTCAAATCTACTTGAAAATTTAAATATTTTTTAAATTTTGTTATTTTTTATTTCTGTTATGAAGCCATATCTGGCAGTGGTCTGGGCTTACTCTTGGCTCTGTTCAAGAATCACTTCTGGCAGGTTTATGGGACATATGTAGTGCCACTGATTGCATTTGAGTCGGCTATATGCACCTTACCCATTGAATTATCTCTTTGGTTACTTAAAACCTTCTTTAAAACTGAAAGCACTGTTGAATATGCAAGGAACTTAAAGGAAAAAGGAGATATTCATTTTCTTTATTTTCCCCTGCTTCATAAAGCCAAAAGTATGTCTTTAAGCAAAACAGTTGTACAATGAAACAAGACAAACCTATAAAAACAATTCTATCAATGAGATACTGCAGTTATCATTTTTAACGTATACTTACTAAATATTTTTAAGTCAATGCCTCTGAGCTATACTCTGCCAAATAACACTAACACTTTTTGGCAAGATATCATGAACTTAGGTCTTGATTAACTTTATTGAAATTTCATTTATAAAATCTTACTAAGTTTGTTCGTATTGCCAAAGGGAAGACAAATGAACACATTTATATAAAATATTAATTATTAAATATCATAAATAGAAGACATACTTTATTGAAATTTAATTTAAAAATCTTATGAAGTTAGTTCTTATTATTTCCA
Source organism: Suncus etruscus (assembly GCF_024139225.1). Classification (NCBI taxonomy): domain Eukaryota; kingdom Metazoa; phylum Chordata; class Mammalia; order Eulipotyphla; family Soricidae; genus Suncus; species Suncus etruscus. The sequence continues at coordinate 87,763,325 of NC_064848.1, forward strand.
AATGAAAGACAAATGAAAACATTTAGATAAAAAGATTACTAAATATCATAAATAGAAGGCATACTACTTTAATATTTGCTAATTTCTAAGATTTAACATTTTGAGAGAGATAAAATTTTTGTTTTGAGAAAGATACAATTATCTTACATTACATGTATTTAATTAATCAGGAAAATTTTATAGTCATTTAAAATCTTACTAGAAAATTTGGGGAACACTTTTCCCTATAATAATTATAAAAATCCTCAATGAAAAGGTATACCACTCAGAAAAAAATTATTTATACATAAAGACATATAGAAAGAACTAAAAGACAAACTACCTTCCCCAAACAAAAAATGCACAGTACATTAAAATTTGAAGAATAAAATATTAGAAAACTGACACCTGGTTTGGGAGCATCCAGAGTAGACTATTGCTCAACTCTCCTTTTATATGTAAAAAAAATCTAACTTAAAATTTATTTTTTGAAGAAATTACTAAGATTTATTTTTGAAAACTATCTTTCAAATCTGTATTAATTTTTAGTCTTTAGCAGAAACTAACACCTAATCACAACAGTAATTGTTTAACCAAAGCAACTGCATTTTGAGGAATTAATTTATAATGTAACTTCCACATAATAAATTGTAATCGGGCTGACTATAGAGGAAAATACTCTTCTTACTCACTACAAGAAACCCAACTATAGGAGAGAAAATTTGGGCAAAGGGAGACACTCTTTAGCACACTTAGTCAATGTCCTCAAGACTGTCAAGATAATAGCTCCACGAAACCACCCATTAACAGTACTGTAAATCACAGTATCTCAATAAAGATTTTTAAAAAAAATTTTAAAGAAAGGGACCATCAAACTAAGAGGGACTAAAGAGATTTGCTGATTAGTTACCCTATTCACAGTCATTGAAAAGTAAAAGGACATCAGAAGAAAAACTAATTAAATCTAAAAAGAATTAAAGCAAAAACATCTGCAGTCTAAATAGTATTATAGCACTAATGTTCACTTCTTGGTTGTGACAAATGTACAATAGTGTTACTAGATATTAACAATGGAAGAATTTGGTTAAGAATACCTGAGATATTTGAATTATATTTACAAGTTCTCTGTAACTCTAAAATCTTAAAATTACAGTTTATGAAACCATAAAAATAAGCAAAAGTAAGCTTAATTTAACCTACATTTTATACTTGGTGGTTATTGTAGCAGTCTATATTTGGTCCCTCTATTTGAAAAGTATAAGAATACTGACTGTATAAGAAAAAAATTCTTTATGAGCTTGTGCTATATCTTCCAGTCTAGCTCTGGTTTCAATCTGCACTATCTGTTATATCACGTTGCCCACTACTTAGATCAGACATCTTTCTAAGGTCCATTACCACATCATGTATCCAGGTCTGGTAGTAATGCGGGTTAAAAAAAAAAACCCTAGTTTAAGATACTGAGTTAACTTAAGTTTGCCTCAATTTTATCATTTGTAAATGATAAAAACTGGAGGCCCTCCATTATCTAACTGTTATAAGTTATTTTTGTGTCTGAGGTGGAAAAAATTACTTAAATGATCCAAACTAATTTCCAAGCAATTTTGAAGGAAAGCACTGAATGTTCTTACTCAGAAGCCAAACTTTCAGCCATTTAACTTATGTCTGAAAATTTCTTGTGCTGAGATTGACAAATAAATATGAATAACTATAGCTAACCAAATTGCTTATCAATCATAAGTTCAATGCTAATATGATAAATATGTCAGGATAAAATGTATATTAATTTAGTAATGGTTAACTAACAAATACAAGGAAGCATCATCTAAGTATATACCTATTTATCCCGGCATATAATACTTCATCAAGTGGAGTATCTCATTTTTAATATCGAGAATTCAGTTCAATACAAATAGCCAAAATATTTATTTATGTATACTTGGTACTGAAATGAAATTTCAAAAACATGGCTGTGCATTAAAGCAGGTAGTAAAAACCAGATTTGTATAAAGGACATCTGTGACAAACCTGATACAATAAATTCCCTATTATCTGACAGGGTTGGAAAATGAGGTTAATCACATATTCTGGCTTACAGAGAGTTACCATAGAGACGATGCACATATTATCCATTTCCAAGAATAAAAGAAAGATAATATACACTCAACACAGAAACTACACTGAATGTAATTTAATTTTCCTCTGATGAGTCAGAGGCACTTGATGATCTTGCAGTGCCTCAGAATAATCACTGTGAACATCATCAATTATCTATGTACCCTATTTATATAGAAGTGCTAGTTAATGGAGTTTTTCCATTAGCAGAAATCTGAACAATATGGAGGCTTTCTGGACATAAAAATACTTAGTAAAATCATTGCAGGTTCAAAAACAACCTATATCTGATCAACACTGACCACTGACAGCCAATCAATAATTATGGCAGTCGAGCTGTATAATGACAAGGAAGATGCATTTTGTTGTAAACCAGAAAGGAAATTTTATTTTCTTGTATATGAAAAATCATAACCACTGAGGATTTTTTTCTACTACAGGTAGCCCATTACTTATTAAAATTATATTTAAGTATTCTGATTCTCAATATATAGTTAAAAGCATATTTTAAAATCAACATAACTATTCCTCCCTTAAAGTTCTCTAGAAATAATATGATTTTACTGATATACAAACTATTAGAGTCAATTCAAAAATTGATAGCATTCCGGGGGATGGATAGAAATTTGGGAGCACATGGAAGGAAGAATCATGGGGGGATTGATGCTAGAAAATTATATATCTAAAACTACTATCAATAAATGTGAAAAATGGTTTATAAAATTTTTAAATGTGAATAAATAAAACAAAATAAAATAAATAATTTTGCTATTTTGTCAATTGAAGCACATTTTTCAGTATTCTTTAAAGAATTATCTCTGAAAATACAATTTCAGCTCTCACTAGAATGTATAATACTCAAAAGTCAGTACCTTTATTGAGGTAATGTTTTATAATAGAATTTTAGAATAGCTTCATACTTCTTCAACTACTTACGCTACTGCTCACATTTACCATGAAACTAACAATATTTCTCTACTACAGACCTACAGCCATAGACATTGATTTATAATGATGTATCCATGAAAATCATAATTTTAAAAATTCAATGTTATTTCACTCAAAAGCATTTAGAAGTATCTTCTGAGCTTTCACTATAAATTTACAAAGCATACCAACCAACACACTCAAAACTGAGAGGTCTTATGTTTAGCAAATAAAATTGTTTAAGAGTGTTTCATCATTTTGTTTTTGAGATTATATTTATTAGCATTCTATTAGCTATATAAGTAATAATAATCTTAAAGAATTTTTACATTCAAAATATATAAAAAGGCTACTTAAAGTTTATCTAATATGCAGGAAAGATTGCCAAATTTTGAGCTATTACAATACTTGAAATTTACTAATTTAGTTCATCATAGTAAAGTGGGCTAAATCAATCCCTTTCATTCAATATAACTAAATTTTGTTAAAAATCTTTTGTATATCCTGTAAAGAATAATAATATTTCTAAAATGAAAATTTTATAAATGTATGTAATTGTCCTCATTCTTAATAGTATCTAAATAAATTACTCAAATTCACATAAACACATACTGTGGACAATTCAGCACTATTTACATGATTATATTAGAAGACTTCGAAGAAAATAATTCCTCATTTAAATTTTCTAGGATTTAGAGACAAATTTATCAAGTCTATCTATATAAGATAACATATTAATGAATTAATGTTTAGTCTTCAAATTACCACCTTTATATTATTTGGTTACAAAATAAGCACTTTTTCTGAGAACCTATTAGTGTCCCATATGGCTGCCTTATATATTGTAAGTTTATCTTATTCGATCCACTTTTAATATATGACTAAAAAAGAGATGTTCTTGTAAAGAAATAACCATTTTCCCTACAATCCTCTTACCAAAATCTGTCTAAAGAAAAAGTCTAGTTTCTTGTACTGTAACATTGACGTTCAAGAATAATAGTACCCTTTCCTCCCTCATTTCCACTTCTCAAAATTTACCTCTTTACCAAGGCTTCTTCCAGGTTTTCTAATTGTGGTCCTTCTAGCATTATAGAGTTTCATACAAACCGTTTAAATCCAGAAATAAGGCAACTCAAATGTGAAGAACTCATTATAATAAAGGAATCAAAAGTATTAATGAAGAGAGTAAAGTCTCTTTAACAAATGGTTCTAGAAAAACTAGGCAATCACATGCAAAATAAAGCAATTAGACAGTTATTTAATATCACATACACAAACAATTCAAAATTGACTGTTTGGGTTTAAGACCTAAAAACTTAAGAACAAGAATAAAACATAAAAAAGTGCATTTTTTCTTAGCCTCTCTCTCTCTTAAGGGCTTCTACTCCAACAGCAAAGGTCACAGAAGGCATAGCAAAAATAAGCAATGGCACTACAGTAAACTAAAAAGTTGCTTCACAGCAAAAGAAATGCTCATCAGGGGGCTGAAGAGATAGCATGAAGGTAGGGCATTTGACTTGCATGCAGAAGGACAGTGGTTCAAATCCCAGCATCCCATATGGTCCCCCGAGCCTGCCAGGAGCAATTTCTGAGCATAGAGTCAGGAGTAACCCCTGAGTTTTGCCAGGTGTGATCCAAAAACAAAAAACAAAAACAAAAAAAAATGTGACTGTACTGAATGGGAGAAGAAAATTGCATTTTATATTCCAATAAGTGGTTAAGATTCAAATATATATACATAAAGAACTCATAAAATGGGAAAAATGTTTAAAGGGCAGTGTAAATTGATAGTTCCTCAAAGAAGACCATATATATGGCTACTAAGCACAAGGAAAAATGTTCACATATTTCTTATTAAATAACTGCATATCAAAACAACAGTGAAAAGTTTAGAGGAACAGTACAGTGGAGGTGCTTGCCATGCATGAAGCCTACTTGGTTTTATCTCCAACAACACATATGATTTCTGAGCACTGACACGAGTGATCACTGAGTACAGAGCCAGGAGTAAGCCCTGTGCATAATTAGGTCTGGTCCCCAAATAACAAAAACAAAGAACAACAATATTATATACTTATTTGATGTCTATTATCCAAAAGATAAGAGACAAGTATTGAAGAGAATATGGAAAGCAGGATACTCCATGGCACTGTTGGTGGGAATGAAAATGAATATGCTCATTATGGAAGCAGTACAGGAAAGCAGTACAGAGAGATAGTTTCAATAGCTAGAGATAGTTCCAATAGCTTTGAATGTAAGGATATCGAGTTTGACCATTGGCACTGTATGGTCCCCTAAACCTTGCCAGGTATAGTTCTAGTTATATCCGACACTTCCAGATTCAGGATAAACCTTACTGTCCATCTGTGCACTGAACCATCATTTTCATGAAGTCAGACTAAATATTGTTGGCAGTAGCTACCTCACCCAGCTGGGGAGGCCCCCTTAATACAATCTCAGCACACTTCGAGGTATTTATCTGAAGTAATAAAAATCCAAAGACACTAATTCAAAGAGACATATGCATCTCAAAGCTTAATGCAACATTATATATAAAAGTCAAGAGCTGAAACAACCTAAGTGCCAATCATCAGAAGATTGGATAAATAGGTTGTGGCATCCATCCACCCACCTACCCACCCACCCATCCATCCATTCATATCTCTCTTTCACCTATCTATATGTAATAGGGCTATAAGGACTATAACAATATCATTTCTACATTTTTAATAACATGGATAAATACAGTGGATATTATGTTTAGTAAAATATCAGATAAAGACAAACTCCACATGATTCCAATGATAATGGTATATGGAAAAAAATGAATGAAGGAAACAAATGCTGAGATACAAATAAGTAGACAACAAAGTATTTACAGTCTAAATTATTAACTATTCTTTTTAATATTAAAGCATATCATAAAATAACCTAAAATATTTTATCCCTAGACAAAATATTAAATTAGATATTTCTGTTCTAAAATTCTAAAATATAAGTTGTCAGCATAAGTCATTTTAATAATAGTTCTAAAAATAATTTGTCATGCTTTAGGTAAGGATGCATCTCTTTTCACAATTTTTATAAGGAAACAAACATTAGTTTATTAGCAATTTCAGTTTTCTTAAATATTAATGTAAATGTCACCTCATTTGGATTAGTAAGAAGAAACAAAAGCACTTCCTGAAAATAATTCTATGTATTTGGGTCAGCACAGTGGAGCTGGAAGCTAGACTACTGGTATCCTTTTGGTATTTTCTTTCCTTTTATAAACAAACAACAGAAATAACAGCTCTGATCTTTACAGTCACTAAGTATGTATATCATGCATATTTATAATGATGGTTAAGTGATACTTACTGCTGTGTTTGCATCAATGGCATATTAGTGCTTTCATAATTATCTGTGTGGAGAGGAGGAATTATTTCCCCAGTTACAGGGTGAAATACAGGGAGTGTTGACAGGGGCCAGGCTATCTCTCTGTTCTTGGACATGTCACGAAGCTCTTTGGTAGATTTCTGAATAGCACTGTGGTGTACCAGTTGGATGCTATATCAAAAAGAAAACAACATACATTTAAAATCATGCATTAGTCTAATAAATGATCTACCTGAAAAGTTCCAAAATGTTTTGATCTTTTAAAGTAAGGAATTATTGTATTAGGGTATTCTACAAGCTATCTCAGAAAGAGGCATGTGTTATAAAACATTAACAGTAAAACTGAACTAAAATTATAAATTGATTTTGAGAGATGAATTTCTCTTTAGATTAAGCCACAAAGCATTGTGTTAATATTCAGCTCTATACAAACTAGTATACAGCTCTCTACAAACTAGTAGTCTATTTAATTTATATAATTAAGATAAAAATACCATAGCTTTTATATTGTTTCTTCTGGTGGGACATTTTAAATACTCACAGAAGGTTCATTTTATAGTAGGTTATTATTGTAGATTCAGGAAAACTTGTATGAAAGGTCTTTGCATCTGTTCTCTGGTTTACAGAAATGTAGATTGGGAAATCATATAATATAAATGGCAAGTTAATATTCTGAGTCTAAAATATTTTAACTTTAAATTTTATCTACAGAATCTTAGTTTCAAACTTTTTAATTTTAGTTTCTAACCCTCTAAATAACTCTATTTAGAAAGCAGCTTTCACATTTATGAAATAAATTATGAAAGATGATAAATTTAAAAAAAGCATGATGCACATGGATGGATCATGATGAGCAACTGAGAAGTGAAAAATGATAAAAAAAAATAACAGGAAAGAAGACACTTACTCTGGTGTTTGCATGTTTCTCTTTTCCCTAGAAACAAAACAAAATTTGTGAATTAAATAATAGCATTGATATTTGGAACATTCAGACTTTATGCTCATGGAATCTTGTATGATGTGGAAATGCTGACTTTGTTATTACTAATGCAACCAGGCAGCATTTGCCACCAGGTTTATGACATTACTTGGATGAATACACATACAGAGATGAAATACTGATGAGAAACACACAGAAAAATAAAAAAAATGAAGATTAAGCATCAAGCTCTTTGAAATAAATTCTATGACATAATGAAATTGGGCTACATGGTAAAATGAAATAACATGTTACTTGCTGCTTTATTAGTTTTTTAATTCTTTACTCAATTACCCTGACTTACAAATAATCTTGGGAGATTATTTTAATTGACATAAATTATCCTGAAAGTACTGTTAAATGATGACTTTATTATTCAGATGAAACCTTTATTTTCATTAATTTACTTCTAAGTCTCTCTATACATTTGTATATATATTTAAACTCCTTCACATGATAGAACAGAATTTTCAAAAAACTTCTGACCCTCAGTTCTGATCAAAGTAAGACTTTTAATTTTTTTAATTTACATTACTATATCAGTAGATTCTGCAGACTCAGCTAACACAAAATGGACTTGCATAACAAAGATATCTAGCCTATTATTCATGGGACTGTTTTGCCAGTATAAATGTACAACTAGCCTTAATAAGTTTTGAATAAAGTGATTACATTGCTAATTTGATTTAGTATACTCAAAACTACTTTAATTCATTTTAAAGGAATAAAGTATTACAGTTTGATTTGAATACACAATCTCAATTTATTTTATGAGCTAAATGAAACTTGGCTTTTAATGGAATCTTATATGTTATCTTAATAGGTTCTATAATTTTTATTAGTGTTTTAAAGTACTCACACTCCTTCCCGTCGGCAGCACATGATATAAGCAAGTATTAGAAAAAGGACCAATGCTACTGCCGAGGGCACGGCCAATGTAATTAGGAAATCCGTGTAATAGTCTCTGCTTTTCAAAGAATCAGAAGGGGGTTTGTACTCTCCACCATCAGGTAAAATCCCCTCTCCACGAATCACTTCCTGATAGGTGGATACTTGCTTTGTTTTATCAACCTGATACAGAAAGACAATTATATACAAAATTAATAGCTGTAAACATTATGAAATCTTAAGATCTAGACACATTAAAACATCCCTTGACAAATTTCTAAAAAACAACCGTATCCACATGCTTTATGATCTTAAGCATGAATTTATAAGCTAGAGAGAAGTAATGAATAAAAAACTAAATTAAAGGGAGCTTTATATATTTGCCTACTTGATATATCCTTCCCACAACACAGACGCATATGCAATTATATACATGTATAATTGTGTATAACTCTTTTATTCCTTTTCAGTTTACTTCTTCCAAAACAAAAGTTTTCATACTACAGTGTAAATGTCTTTCTTCTGAGTGATTAATCACCAGAGTAGATATTAATACCCCATGTACAGCTAACAACTAGGAATATAAGTCTGTTTGTAAGGTTAGTAAAAGAGAAGAAAAATAATAAGATGCAATTTATAATTGATTAAACTTTGATTTTTCTGTCATTTATCAGCCCAAAATAGTTTCTAGGAAATGTTACAGTACATGAAACCTACCCAATGCTATAGTTTTGCTAAACTCAAACCTAAGAATAAAAAATTACAATACATGGGGCCGGCGAGGTGGCACTAGAGGTAAGGTGTCTACCTTGCAAGTGCTAGCCAAGGAAAGATCACCACCGAGGTTCGATTCCCCAGCGTCCCATATGGGCCCCCCCAAGCCAGGGGCAATTTCTGAGTGCTTAGCCCGGAGTAACCCCTGAGCATCAAACGGGTGTCACCTGAAAAAACAAAACAAACAAAAAAACCCCCAACCCCCCCCAAATTTACAATACTTACACTATATTAATTTTCATACAATTAAAAAACTTTAAATGAATTATAGCTGGGCCCGGAGAGATAGCACAGTGGCGTTTGCCTTGCAAGCAGCCAATCCAGGACCAAAGGTGGTTGGTTCGAATCCTGGTGTCCCATATGGTCCCCCGTGCCTGTCAGGAGCTATTTCTGAGCAGACAGCCAGAGTAACCTCTGAGCACCCCCAGGTGTGGCCCCAAAACAAAAAACAAACAAACAAAAAAAAAGAATATTACAGTTTTTATTGGAGTATACTAAAAAGCAATCCACATGAAAATTTTTATAATTCTTTCTAATCAAAAAGTTGGGAGAATTATTTCTCAACATACTCTCCCACCAAAACAAATCCACTGAAGAGGGACAGGAGCTGTGGCACAAGCGGCAGGGCATCTGCCTTGCACGTGCTAACCTAGACAGACCAAGGTTTGATCCCCCGGCATCCCATATGGTTCCCCAAGCCAGGAGCAATTTCTGAGCGCATAGCCAGGAGTAATCCCTGAGCATCACTGGGTGTGGCCTCAAAACAAAAAATAAACAAAAATCCATTGAAAAATGGAAGGACAGCGGAAAGACCGCAGTTCAATTCCCTGGCATCCCATATGGTCCCCCCAACCCAGGGGCAATTTCTGAGCACTTAGCCAGGAGTAACCCCTGAGCATCAAATGGGTGTGGCCCGAAAAAAACAAAAAAAATTTTTTGTTAAAAACATAATGACAGAAAAAATAATGTTCTGTCTCCTCTGAGAATGGAAATAAAGGTAAGAACTTCCTCTTTAATTTTGGTTCCTGAGAAAGGCAGCTGCTAAACTTACCCCCAGGCTTATTTTTTGGATGGAGTTTACATCCTATAATTTTCCATTTTGTTATGTTTTTTCAACTTTTATTTCATTTATGTATTATTAAGTCTTCTGGGATAAAATATAATACAACAATAAATCATATGAAAGAAAAAATAAAAACATCCTCACCTTTCTATTTAGACAGCCTTACAGACATCAACAAAAAGTTTCAAAGCTTGCTATTTTTAAACCTTTAGAAATTAGATATTTCCAAACATAAGCATGTTACAGCACAAGTACAATAAAATTGTGTTGTTAGAGTTTTCTATCAACTGGCAAGAAGTCTCTACTTCTACAACTTCAACTGATAAATAAGTCTTCATATATGTACAATAACACAGTGAATGAAATACTAAACTTTGAAAGCTCAACATTTATCCATAATAAAAGCCACAGAAGTTAATTAATTTGACTTAATTTCAGAAGGCAAAGAGAGTGCTTTAGTTCTCTAAGACACAACTTGGAAAGAGGAGTCCAGGGCCAAAGAACACAAGTGCTAAGCTCTGCAACGTGACAGATCTGTTCTGGTCCAGGATCCAGGAAAGTTGCCTGCAGCTGTTTCTCTAAATCAGGAAGTGACAGTTGTGTTTATGTGTCAATAACTTTGTTCAAATGTCAGCTTTAAACTTAGACCTAATTCACTAGCCACCAATCTTCTACCATTGACAGCCTTAAGTCTAAATGTCACTACAGAAGTAAATCAACTTTCATGTTATCCAGATAATCATTTTAAATAACATTATTATATATATTTTTGCATATCAAAATGTTATTTACCTATATTTTCTTAAGAAGTGATCTTTAAAATGAAATTTCAGACTACTTGATGGGGATTTAGATAGCATACAGAAATGTTTATTAATCCCCTGAACTTTCCGTGCAATTTGAGTTTTTAGGACATTTGAAATACAACATTGCTTTATTTTTCACTTTATTGTATTCTGGTCTCCTTTCCATCACTGGGTATATTGAGATCTTCTGTACATGTCAAATTAACACCATAATATATCTTGATCTAGCAACCACCTGGATGTCTAGGAAATCTTTTGAACTACCTGACAAACTAATCCAACCTCAGCAAATAATTAAAAAAAAAAAAAAGGGTAGATTGGGTACAAAACAGAAATAGTTTTTTCTAAATGGGTACACTGTCAAGGAGCTTGCCAAATGCTTAAAATCAAAGAAAGTTAATAGCTGTTAACAAAATAACCCTAGACTTTGTTTCTAAAAGTAATTCAGGTCTTAGTCAAATGTAATCTTAGATCAACTTACATCACTCTTCATACATTTGCAAAAAATAAAGAAAAACTCACCAATGAAATTTTGCACCAGTCAATGTAAAATTGAGTACGAAATTTTTTATCACATGTTATGACAGGCTCCATTTCTTGACTACACCTCAATTGATTCTGTGGGTTTTCAACTTCTCGTAAACAAGAAGAAAACGGGACATCAGCACCAACCATGACATAAACGCTGTAGAAATGGGGAACTCACAGGTTAGTCTTTAAGAAAATTGTTAACACTAAAAAACAATCTACCCTGAAAGCAGGATTTAGCCTTTAGAATTGAGGTATTATTTAGAATCATTCCTAAGGTAAGGGTCTGAACTATACAATAAGTGATTCAGGTAGAAGCTTTCTTTCATTCTTTCTGTTTTTCAACTAATATTTACTAAGTATGTTGGAGAACAAAGATGCTCCTGATTTTATGCTAATTTGTCATTTTCATCCTTATTTAACTCAAAAAAACCATTAAATCTTTAATCACATTCTGGTGATATATTGGGCAAATAAAAGCAGTTGCATTTATACTTATAGAAAATTGCTTAGAAAAAACACTCATTAAAAATAACTAATTTTATTCTTACAATTAATGACTTTACTTGATTTTATATTAATGGTGTGGTAAAATTACACCCATAAAAGCAAAGAACTTTAGACAGGCCTAGTTATTTTATCCAACCATTCTCTCACCTCTTTCCTATGACACAAATTGTTACTATTTGGAATCTCATTACAAGGTCTTTCAATTTTCCATCAAATAAATTAAATGATAAAAATGATAAAAAGCTATTGCTCAATAAATACAATGAGGAAAATATAATTTATGTTTGTGATGTGTTTTTTGGAAATTACAGAGAAAAAACACTGATAATTAGGCCAATAAGAGTTTCACAATAAAAGAAAACATGGTGATAATGACACTTAACTAATCTAGGAACAACACGAGAATATAGAAAGCTCAAAGACCTTTCCAGAGGAGAAAGTCAAAAGTTATTCTAATAATTATTATTTAATTTTATAATGCCAATGCAATAGAAATATAAAATGAAATAAATACATAGAACTTTCAATGGTTCTCTTTAAAAGATTTGGCAAATTGATCCTATATTTCATACAGAAATTCAGGGGACCAAAAATAACCATACAAACTAAAATTCTAAATTAAAACAAAGCTTAAAGAGTCATATTTAGTAATTTTGATACCTACAACAGAGTGGCAATAAAGACAACATAGTACTAAAAAGGTAGATATGCAGATCAATAGAGTACTTAAAGTCTAAAAATAAGCCACAATATTTAGTAAGGTGATTTTTTTGGTATCAGGTGTAAAGACATTTTAATGGGAGGAGGGTGACTGAGAAAAAGAAAGCATATTATTTACAGTAGTAAAATATCTAAATGTAAGAGAATGAAGTTTGACTCCCACATCATATTATGTAAAAATAAAATCATACCATACAGAAATAGACCAAGTTAATATATGAGATAAAACTATTAAACTGAGAAAGCATAAAATTTTATGATCTTAGATTAGGTGATGGTTTATTGTGTACTAAACCAAAAGTTTTGGCAGTAACAGAAAAAGTATACAAAAGTATACTAAAACAAATGCCAAAACCCTTAGCTTCAAAGGACTAGAACAATAGTACATTGGGTAGGTTGTTAGCTTGTATGCAGACAATGCAGGTTCAACTCCCAACATACCATATGATGCCTTAATCATTGAGCATATAGTCAGTAGAAATTTCTGAGAACTGTTGGCTGTTGCCCAAATCCTCCACCAAAATAACAAAATGTGGGCCCGGAGAGATAGCACAGCTTGCCTTGCAAGCAGCCGATCCAGGTCCAAAGGTGGTTGGTTCGAATCCCGGTGTCCCATATGGTCCCCTGTGCCTGACAGGAGCTATTTCTGAGCAGACAGCCAGGAGTAACCCCTGAGCACCGCTGGGTGTGGCCCCAAAACAAACAAACAAACAAACAAAATAAATAAATAAATGTTTGTTTAAAAAAGCCATTTATTAAAGCAAAATAAACAAGCAACCTTATGGAATGTGAGAAAATAATGTGTTTTCCTAAGGGAGATGCATCTCTCATAAAATAATTTTATATGTTAATATAAAATTCTATATAAATAATAGATATAAATCAAATTTTAAATGGCAAATAATTCAATTTTTAAATAACTACTCTGGCGGTAGTCTGGTATTCAGAGGAACAGGCTTTGCTTGTTCTGGACTACATTTAAATTCAAGCACAAGGCACAATGATTATTTCCACCTGTACTTACTGAGGCCCTCAAACACCATTGGATATACTGTTGGAGATCCATAATCACCACTATGACCACCGCAGGGCCTATACTTTGAACCACTGACCTTGTGGTTAAATAGCTAAGTATTTCCAGGAGTGACCCTTATCAAGCAAGCCCCATCCTCTATAGCCCCAACGCTCACCATTTAAAAGGCAAAGAATCAGAATAGTTCTTCCCCAAATTAACACAAATGTTCCGTATACATAAGAACCATGCTAAAAATCATTAACTATAGCAAAATCTCAAAACTATCACTTCACACCAACTTGGATACATGTAATAAAAACGTATATTGGTGATAGAAATTGCTGTAAAAGATACAGAGAAACTGGAACTTTCATATTTTGCTTGCATGAATGGAAAAGAAACTGAAAAAGTTTGTTTATTTCTCAAAAGTTAAATCGTCTGAACTAGCAATTCTACTCCCAGGCTATATGCCCTAAAATAAATGAAAATGTCTATATAAAAACATTAATAAATAGTCATACAATTTATTTTTGTGTAACCATCAAAAAATGGAAACAACTCAAATTCTCATCAAATGGATGAAAGGTGGAAAATCCAACTTAGAATATTTTTACTGTGCCTATGCAAAAAAAAAATAACACAAATTAAAATTTTTTTAATTTTTTGGTAAATGTTGTTACTTGGTTTTTTGTTTTGTTTTGTTTTTTTGTTTTTTGTTTTTTCTTTCTCTTTTCTTTGCCTTTTATTCTTTTTTCCCCTGTGCTTTGATTCATCTTTATTTCAGGACCGTGGTTAGTGTTCAGTTGTTGTCAGTATTGCTGTGGTGCTTTTCAGATTGTTTGTTTGTTTTTGTTTTGTTCATTTTGCGTTTGATTTTTCATGTATTATTTTTATGTTTTCCTTCCTTTTTCCCTTCCTTTTCTTAAACTGATATTTATAGTCTCTAGAAGGACTCCTCCCATTTTTTGTTTGTTTGAATTTTTGCCCCCCTTTTTCTTTTCTTTTTTTTTCTTAGCTTCAAACATAAACACATAACTTGAACCATCTTGTTCTGCCTCACAAATTGAGAGGAAAATAATGGAGGGCACCAAGATCAAACAGTCGTATGAACATTGAGTAGAAATAAAAAATGATCAGACCTGAACACCAAATCCAAAGCTAACTACAACAGAATTGGTACCCAATCTACAACAGGCTAGACACAGAAGGAATCACGTACACTAGCAGCTGGGGGTAGGGTGGCAAAGGAGGGGCAATATGGGATGCGCTGGGAACAGGGGTGGAGGGAGGACAACCTTGGTGGTGGGAGTGCCCCTGATTCAATGTCACTATGTAGCTGAAATACTACTGTGAATGATCTGCAATCCACTTTGGTCAAAATAAAAATGATTAATATAAAAAAGAATATTACTCAGTCATAAAAAGGGAGTGCATATTGATACACTCAACAACAAAAATTAGTCATGAAAATATTGTGACAAACCAGTCATAAAAGATTACTTATTTTATAATCCTATTAAAGTCAGAGCAAATAAATTTAGAGATAGCAAGTAGTCAATATTTGTTTAGAGATAAGGTGGCAGTAGTATTAATGGATATAAAAGGTAGATAATGGATGATGAGAATGTTTAAAAATTCAATTATAATAATCATTATTATACTTTAAGAATTAAATAAAGTCTAGCCTGTTATAGGTTTATACTCTGGATGCCATTCTTAGTGATTGTAGGTCTAGTATACCAGGTAAAAAGAATAGACAAACTTCAAAATAATAAAAGTCTTATATGACAAACCTACAGCTTACTTCACACAGAAGAATTACTATCACCACTACTATTTCACATATTCAACAAAGGCTAGAGAAGATGCAGGGTGCTAGCACGTCTTTGCATGTTCACATATTGGATTGGATCCTGACATTGTGTGACCTCTGAAGTACTGCTGGAAGTATTTTTGATAACTCCAAGCAGTGGCCACTCAAGTGGTTTCAAGATAGTAACTGAATGGACTGAACTCTAAGCACAAAAGTATATGGCTTCTGCAAACAAATAACAAAAACACATATAAGGAATAAAAATGATGGGCTAGAAAGACAGTACAAGGGTTTAACTAATTACTTTTTACAAGGCTACCCTGGTCAGTTCCCATCTCTGCATATGGTTCTACTGACAGGAATGATTCCAGAACTTAGTCAAGATTAAACCCTGAATACTCCTGGCTGTGGCCAAAATAGGTAAAAGAAATCCAAATTGTGAACCCTATGCCCAGCACCACCCTAGATAACAACGGTGATGCTGGCAGCATGGTCATTTGAAATACCGTATTTTCCGGTGTATAAGACGACTTTTGAAACAAAAAAAAAGTCAGCCAAGTAAATCCCCAAAATTTTTTCAATATGCCGCAAAATGAAAATTGTCTGATTATTGCCACAAAACGAATTTTCCAACTCAATCCTGCACCAATCACTGCAAGGCTGCTCAGACCACCTCTCTAACTCAGCCAATCCAAGCAGGCTTTTTATGCATGCAAATTAGACAATGTTCTGGACCCGAATCTACTCTGTAAAAAGCCTGCTCAGATTGGCCAGAGTCAGAGAGGAAGTCTATGACAGTATAACCTTTGAACCTTTGCTAGTTGTGATTGGCTCACTGTGGTACATACAGTTGCAGCACAGGAACGTTCTGTCTGATACAACGAATATAGGCCTCAACCTATGTTTTAACTGCAATCTCTAGACAGCACCACAACCAAGTGTGAGACCTGGTCATTGTAACTACACATATAAAGGCAACTCCATGAAATAATGGACTTATCCAAATAGACACTTCTTCAAAAAAGACCGATGGCTAAAAGACATACAAAATGATATCAACATAATTTTTATTAGAGAAATAAAAATCAAACCCATTACAATATCATCTTGCAGCTGAAAAAATGATTTGAAAGATCAATTCTGAAGGCACATGGATGTAGCTTAATGACAGGGAACTTGTTTCTGTATGTGTGAGTTTTATTTCAGACATTGACAGTTGGAATGCAAAATAACATAGATTTTTATGGAAAATTATACACAGATTCCCCGAAAACTTTAAATACAGAACTATTACCCCACCGATACCCACCACACCCCAGACACAGTCATGCCCCCATTTTCCACCACCCATAAGGTCAGTTGGGAGCAACCCCTACAAGTATAGACACCTCAAATTTTTGAACACCATTTGGGAGGGGGCTGGTAAGCAAGGGCAGGTTTTAAACTTGGATAAAGGGTAAATAGCACCTTCCCAACTCGCAACCACTGCCATCACGCCCAAGATGCAGCTGCACCCCTGGTCCCTCTGCCCATAAGCCAGGAGTGCCCCCACAAGACTAGTCACCATAACTTTGAGGACCACTGGGAAACAAGGGCAGGTTTTAAATGTGGACCATGGGTAAGTGGCACGTCTCCCCAGTATTGAGAACCCAGAAATAATCCAATAATATATTGACAAATAATTTATTACAAAGAAGACAAGACCAGACAGTGAAACAAGGGATGGTGTAAATTGTGTAAATACTGCAAATACTGTTAATACTGAACAGTCTATGCAAAAGAAATAAACTAGACTACTCAGATTAAGTGATCTGCAGTAACTACACCCAGAGACATAATAAAAATAAGAGTAAAGATTAAATGTAAAGATGAAACCATTAACCATCTAAGAAGCCATCTAAGCTAACATATTTGATATGTTCTATAACACTGACCTCAGAGATGTCTTTAGGAGCCTGATAGCAATGACAAAGAAAGTAGCAAATGATAGCAATGACAAAATAGCAAAAATTAACAAATGGAACTACATTAAAATAAACTACTTTTGAACAGTAGGAGAAAATATATGCATAATATGTGTCAAAGGGTTATCCACACATGCTTTGTACATACTAAATCCTAGTTTGATCCCTGGTACCACATGACCCTCTGAGACTTCCAATTCATAGCCCTGGATGCCTCCAGTATACTGCCAAGTGTGCTGGTGACTGATATCACAGCCTGGGCATAGCTAATAAAACAAAAATGAATTTAGAAGAGGAGGAAGGAGAATAGGTACATAAGATAAAAGTGGTAAACTATATAAAGGATGTACCTAAATTTTCTAGGTGAAAATAATATAGTATGTACAATGATATACACCTGAAACCTGTATAATTATGTAATGCTATTATTTCTTTTTTTTTCATGAGTCAAAATGAAGTTTACTGTATAACACTCATAACAATTAGAACAAAATTATCTAGTAAAAATATTTATGTCTCACATATAGATATGTTTTTGTAAAGTTTAAATTATGATCCTTATTGCTTGCACAAAAGATAGATCTAAATGGAAAATAGGCTAAACAAATAATTGTATTTGCGTAAATATTAATTAGCTATTTGTTTAAGAATTTGCTTCCCCTCCCCCCATCCTGCCAGGTTCCTCTTTATCCTTCCCGCCATCAAAATGTGTTTATGCTCCCATTGGTTAAAATTGTTGTACTTGTACAAAAAAAAAAATGCTATTATTTCTATTTAAAAAGAAAAATTCAGAACCCAGTGGCTATAACAAACCAATGGCAAGCAGTGAATGTAAGTGTATTCAGCTATGATAAATTCTGACTGGGCATGTAGCTCAAGAAGTAAAGTGGTCATTGTGGCCCTACCATTCCCTAAATAAAATGTCTTTATATTTTTTAATTGATTAATTTATTAATTAATTTATTTTTTGGTTTTTGGACTACACCCAGTGATGCATCAAGAGTTTCTCCTGGCTATGTGCTCAGACATCACTTTTTGGCTTGAGGGACCATATGGGATAGCAGGGATAGAACCGAGGTCCATCCTGGGTCAGCCATGTGAAAGGCAAGTGCCCTACTGCTCCAGCCCCAAGATGTAGGGTCACAAAAATCTAATTTCTATTCCAATTTTGTGCTTTATAACTTTGAAATATATATATGTCAAGTTGAAATAAAATGAACATTTCTTAAAATTGTTGACAGTCTTTTTACTGTAGGTGATATTGATTAGCAGTAATAATTAGTAAAATTTTAAATTCACCTCAAGATAACAAATGGGCATGAGAAACTTTGGTGCTTCAAAACGTTTATTTTTTTCATAAATTAAAAAGTAATATTAAAATGTTATATAAAACATAGGATATAAAAACATAATTAACTTACATTATCAAGAAAATTATTTTTATTTTTCAATGTATCTCAGAACATTTTAAATGCACATATTTTAACCTAATTGCAATCATCTCTAAAATACAATTTTGTATTCTGCTTTTTCACTTACTGTGCCATAAGAATTTTCCATATTGTATAGTTCTTGTAATTAAAGTTTTAAAACAATATATTCTAAGTGCACATAATTTATTCAGCAATTATTTCAGAGTTGAAAAATAAGTTGCTTTCAATTTTTAATAAATAATATCATGAAAGACCTCTCTGTATATTCTTTAATGTTACTATCTTAAAAGAGATGCCCAGAAGTGGAAATATTTCTTGACAGTTGACATACACTGCCAAGTTAATTTAATCTCTATTTGGATGAATCATAAACTTCACAAACTTCAATGTTCCAAACTGAGCTTATCATCACCTCACCCCACCCCACCTCCACCTGTTGCTCCTCCTAACTTCTCCACTTTCCATGATTGACATAGTCAGATGTTCAAGTTAGAAACTTAAGCATCACTGTCTATGACTCTTATCCTTCCATATATGGAATATATGTGATATCTATATCTATAATCCATCATCAGTCTTTGACATTTACCCTAAGAGCACTCTTATATACTCCTATCCACTTCAACCCATCTCACTAATACAACTCTAATTATAGTCAACATTACTTTTCACAGTAAGGAAAGCCATAGATCCCTTAAATATTCTTTGACCCAGACTTTCTCACTATTCACAGGATGCCTGTTTGAATGAACGAAAGAATTAACATCATTATACCAGTGTGCAAATACACAACACGTCCATATTTGTTTGTAATTGTTTGTTTGGGGGTCATACCCACCATGCTCAGAGTATATTCAGGAATTACTACTGACAATGATTAAGGAACCATAATTTGTGAAGGAGATCAAACCCAGGTCAGCTGCAGGCAAGGAAAATACCCTAACTTTTGTACTATTTTTCTGATCCCAGTAAATCCAATTAGTTTCTGTTTTAAGAGTGTATCTTAAATATTGTCACAGAAAAATTACAAATTATATGAGTTTATGGATATAAACTAAAATTACTATGGGGTCATTTTACAGTCCCAAAATAGGTGGTACTGTGCCCCTAGGAGATACTGGAACAAACAGGGAGCCAAAATAGATTCCTGTGTAACTAGTATTAGTGATTACTTTCTTTTTGCTAAAAAAGGATTCCAGAAAGATTTTAAGTGATTTGTTTTTTCCAAAAAGTAGTAGTAGGGTGAAATAACTTGAAAACTCTGATGTACATGTATATAACTCATTGTTATACATCTTAAATTTATATAATGTTGTTAATTTTATCTCAAAAGTTTTAAAAATTAAAATTTAGATCAAATGTTATGTTCAGGAGAATTAGGTATTTAAAATGACTAGTAGTTTTTTTAAATGTATTTATTTGTTGTTTTGTTTTTGTTTTAAGTCACACCCAGTAGTGCACAGGGCTTATTTCTG
The DNA here is from genome assembly GCF_024139225.1 of Suncus etruscus. Lineage (NCBI taxonomy): Eukaryota > Metazoa > Chordata > Mammalia > Eulipotyphla > Soricidae > Suncus > Suncus etruscus. The sequence goes on from NC_064848.1 coordinate 87,783,692, forward strand.
GTTCTATGCTCAGGTATAACTTCTAGTGGAGTTTGGAGAATAATATGCACTACTGGGCATTAAACCAGAATGTGTTGCATTCAAAGCAAGCACTTAGCTCTATAATCTATTTCTCTATAGAAGTTTCAACCTGTTGAGGTTTTATAAGGGGCTATACTTAGCAGTACTGTAGCCCCATTTGCATAGTGCAAGTCTGATGGTTGGATGCTTAAGCACATACAATGACGTGGTGGTCAGAGAGCATGCAGTAATAAGAATTAAATTCAGGGACCAGGACATGCCAAGCATGTTTCTAACTACTAGAGCTATCTGCCAAGTCCAATATACTAATTTTTTAAAAAATTATAAAAATGTTTTATATATGTTTAACAATAATTCCAGGTTATCCAAGTTTAAATTATATTTTTCATAATTTTGTGTTCTTTCACGTTATTTTTGCTTTTTTTTGTGCACATCCAGCAGTGCTCAGCAATTACTCCTGGTTCTTTACTTAGAAATTGCTCCTTTTACACTCTGGAGACCATATGGGATGCTGGGGATTGAACTTAGGTCTGCCACATGCAAGGCAAATTCTGTATCCACTGTATTACCACTCTGGTCCCATCTTTCAACTTTTTGATATGCAATAACTTAAAGCCATTGTGAAGTGAAATAAAGATTATATCTGTTTTTATAATCTAGCATATTTTCAAATGTTTAAGTGTATCTAATCAGATAGTATGTGATCATATTAACAAATAAAAGGTTCTCAAGCAATGTTAATAAAATTATAAGGGCTCAAAATAATGTACACCAGATAGAACTGTTCTCAATCTGTTCTCTATTAATGACCTTGGTCCTTTCACTTTAAACAGCTTAGACTACCTTGAAATATAAAACGTTTACTAAGGTCTTTATGTATATACTGTGGAGAAACAAGAAACAAATAAGAAGTTCAAATTAAAAGTATACTTTTGTTCAACAATAATCATAGATAAATATGTCCAATCAGTATATTTTGGGGTAATTAATATACTTTCTTCTTTGTATAATAGGGATGAGATATTAGATAGAGATGGATGTGCCCACATGTTGTATATTAGATGGGGTCCGGAATTTTTCAAAGAAATATCCCATACTTTTTATCTGTATTTCTTATTTGGGCATATTAGCAAATGAAGAATAAGATTTAAAAAATACAAGACCAACTAAAGCATCTAATACAGAATTTTAAAGAGGACGACCAGACCTCTGTTTTAATACTTTTTTTTTAATTTTTATTGTAACCTATGTGAATTACAAATCTTTCACTATTATATTTAAGGTACATAGTTACAGTGAATTAGGGTCATTCCCATCACAAGTGTTGTCCTCTCTCCGCCCCTGCTCCCAGCATGCATCCCATACCTCTCCCTTTTGCCTCCTTGACTTCCAGTGTAACAGGTTTCTTTGTATATAACTTGTTGTAAATTGGGATTCTGTTGTCATTGACTTTGGGTTTGATATTAGGTCTGATCATTTTTCATTTCCACTCAATGCTCATCTGACTATTTGCTCCTGGTACCATAAACTTTTTCCCCCCTCAATTTATGAGGAAGAACAAGATGATTAAAGTTCTGTGGTTCTGTTGGAAAATAAGAAAAAGAAAGAGAAAAAAATAAAGAAAAAAGAGGGGAAAAAAGCTGGGAGTTGTAGGAGTAATCGGTATCAATTTAAAAGACAAAGGGGAAAAAAATCAAGCCAAAACAAGCAACAACACAAAACACAGCAGCAATAATAAACAACTAAATACAGCAAGAAGAAAGAAAAAAAAGAAGGAGGGCTGGTGTGGCGAGGCTTTGTGTTTTTGTTTGTCTGTTTTTTTGCATAGACACAGTAAGTATTGGGGAAATTAGAAAGAAAATTCCCTTGAACTAAGAGAGACAAAGTTTCTCCACCTTTGAAGCATAATGTAATGAGAACAGCAATAGGCTCCAGATATGCTCATTGTCCAACCCCAAGGTCTTTTTCTGGTGTCAGGAACATTCTGTTCAGTTGTGGTTGTCAAAATCAGTTCTCTGTCATTAAAGATTTTGGTTTTTGCACAGTTTGGAACATTGAAGTTTGTGAAGTTTTGATTCATACAAATAGAAATTAAATTAACTTGGTAGTGTATGTCAACTGTCAAGAAATATTTCCAGAGAGGTACTATTCTAGTATATCTCAACAAACTCATTACTATTGAAGAAATTAAAATGGTAATAAACTTTTCCATAAACAAAAGCCAAGGCCAATAGATTTACTAACAAATTCTTACAAACCTCATAGAATATCTGCTGCCTATTCTTTTAAGTATTTTCCAGGAAATTGAAGAAACAGAAACTCTCCAAAACAGTTTTTATGAAGCTAACATCACCTTGATAACAAAAGCAGCCAGAGATGCCAACAAAAAAAGAGAATTACAGACCAATATCTATGATGAACACAGATGCAAATAACCTCAACAAATTAGTAGCAAATAAATCCAATGCCATATCAAGAAAGTCATATACTATATCCAAGTAGGATTCATTCCAGAGATTCAAGGATAGTTCAATATATGCAAGTTAATCAACATAATACACCACATTAACAAAGGGAAAACTGAAAACCATATGACCATATAGTAGATGCAGAAAAAGCATTTGATAAGGTCCAAAACCATTCATAATAAAAACTCTCAACAAGATAGGAATGGGAGGAACTGTTCTTAATATGTCAAGGCCATATATCACAAGCCAATACAAATATTATAATCAGTGGGGAACAATTGAAAGCCTTTCCCCTAAGATCTGGCAAAAGGCAAAGCTGCTCCCCTCTCCCCACTCCTATTCAATATAGTATTGGTAGTACTTGCTATAGCAATTAAGCAATAAAAATATATCAAGAGCATTCAGATAGGAAAGGAAGAAGTCAAAAACTCGCACTTTGCAGATGACATACTATACTTAGAAAATCCTAAAGACCCTATAAAAAAGCTCCTAGAAACAATAGATTCATATAGCAAAGGGTATATTCCAAAGGTAAGTGACTAGGGTAAAAATCTCACCCATGGGATGGGAAAAACTATTCACACAACACCCATCAGATAAGGGGATAATATCTAAGATATACAAGGTAAAGATACTGCTCGCTTAACGAGTAACCCCTGAGCGCGGCCGGGTGTGATCCCAAAACCAAAAAAATAAGATAATAATAATCTAAAATAAAAATGTTAAATATTAAATAATATAGTAATAATATAAAAATAATATAATAAAAATAATAAATAAAATAATATAATAATACCTGTTTAGCGACCACGCACACTTACGACCATCTTTTCACCATTATTTTATATTAAATATCCTTTTTTCACCTTGTACACTCTATAGTAACGTACTATGGTTTTTGGTGCTTTAACGTACCTACTTTACTAACTTTATGTTCTGTAATACATTACAGTACTGTGTGTAAATTACATAACCTATGCAAATTAAAACAAGTGGAAGTTTTCAGTTTGATTTTTCTCGTTATTTTACTTATTCAGAATACTGTATTGTCAAGTACTATGCATATACTGTACTACTATATACAGTACATGCAGTTCCTCACTTAATGACCAATTTGCTAACGGCCAAGTGGTTGAAACATAACCAGTTGTTATGTTTCAATAACATATTTAACAAGAAAAGAAACATCTGAGGCCAGAGAGACAGTATAGAGGTAAGGTGTTTGCCTTGCATGCAGAAGTTTGGTGGTTCGAATTCCGGCATCCCATAGGGTCCCCAGAGCTTGCCAGGAGCAATTTCTGAGCATAGAGCCAGGAGTAATCCCTGAGCGCTGCCAGGTGTGACCCAAAAACCAAAAAATAAAAATAAAAAAAGACACATGACAAAAATACTCCACATCACTAATAATGAAGTAGATACAAATAAAAATAACAATGAGATGTCATTCCATGCCACAGAGACTGGTGCACATCACAAAAAAACAAGAACAATCACTTCTGGTGTGGTTGTGTGGAGAAAGGAACTCTCATTCACTGCTGGTGGAAATGCTATCAAATCCAGCCTTTCTGGAAAATAATAGGGACATTTCTTAAAACACTGGACATTGAGCTCAGATATGATCCAACAATATCACTCCTAGGAATATACCTAGAAACAAGAAAATACAATACAACAATGTCCTCTCTACTCCTATGTTTATAGCAGCAGTATTTACAATAGCTAAAATCTGGAAACAACCCAGATGTCCAACAACAGAGCAGTATCTAAAGAAACTGGTACATCTATTCAATGCAATACTATGCAGCAGTTGGAGGTAATTAAATCATGAAATTTGTTTATACAATGATGAATTTGGAGGCTATGATGTTGAGTGAAATAAAACAGAAGGAGAGAGATAAGCACAGAATAGTTTAACTCATATGTGAGATTTAAGAAAAAGAAAAGACCAACACCCAAAGATAAAAGAGATGAGGGTTGGATGGACAGATCATGATAAGAAGCTTATCACAAAGAGCGGTTAGTGCAGCTAGAGATATAAATACACTAACAGCTACCTTGACAGTTAATAGAGAAATAAATAAAATGAGTTCCAAAGACAGGCATTGCATGGTAGGGAGGAGGGAAATGGAAGGGATAATGGTGGTGGGAAAGTTGCACTGGTGAAGGGCTGTGTGCATTTTATGACTGAAACCCAAATACAAACATGTTTGTAACCATGGTCCTTAAATAAAGAAATTATTTATTGGGGCCTGGAGAGATAGTACAGCGGTGTTTGCCTTGCAAGCAGCCGATCCAGGACCAAAGGTGGTTGGTTCGAATCCTGGTGTCCCATATGGTCCCCCGTGCCTGCCAGGAGCTATTTCTGAGCAGACAGCCAGAAGTAACCCCTGAGCACCGCTGGGTGTGTCCCAAAATCCAAAAAAAAAAGAAATTATTTATTTTAAAAATAATGTTTTCTTCTACTTTTCTCCATCAGAGGCAGGAACCCCAGTTAAGAACTTATAAAAGTGTTTGTTATTTTTCATAGGCACAGTAAAAGTTGGCTGTAATAGTGTCAAAGTTTAAATTGTATACATCATTCTCAAAAATTTTTTCCATATCTTCCCATATCTTATACATACCACAAAAATTTTTATAGACTTCTCTGAACATAAACATTAGAATCTTTCTGCAGATACAATTAATTTAAAAATTCTAACATTCTTTTTAATGTTTTTCTTTATTAATATCTTTATATATTTTGATTGCAAACATGATTGTAGTTGGATTTCAGACATATAAAGAACACCCCCCTTCATCATTTATAGGAAAGTTTCATCACTTCATCTCTCCTGGCGGCTGTATAATATTCCATCATGTATATATACCACAGTTTCTTTAGCCATTCATCTGTTGAAGTGCATCTTGGTTGTTTCCAAAATCTGGCTATTGTAAATAGTGCTGCAATGAATACTGGTGTGAGGAACATATTTTTCAATTGTATTTTTGTGGTATAGCTGGAATGGTATAGCTGGATCATATGGGAGTTCAATTTCCAGATTTTTTTAGGAATCTCCATATTGTTTTCCATAAAGGCTGGACTAGACGACAATCCCACCAGCAATGAATGAGAGTTCTTTCTCTCCACATCCCTTCCAGCACCTACTGTTCTTGTTTTTCTGATATGTGCCAGTCTCTGGTGTGAGATGATACTTCATTGTTGTTTTGATTTGCATCTCCCTGATAATTAATGATGTGGACCATTTTTTCGTGTGTGTTTGGCCATTTGTATTTCTTCTTTGACAAAGTGTCTGTTCATTTCTTCTCCCCATTTATTGATGGAATTAGGTTTTTATTCTTGTAAAGTTATGCCAGTGCCTTGTATATTTATGAATATTAGCCCCTTATCTCATGGATACTGGGTGAATAATTTCTCCCATTCAGTGGGTGGCTCTTGTATCCTAGACTTTATATCCTTTGAGGTACAGAAGCTTCCTAGCTTAATATATTCCCATATGTTTATCTCTGCTTCCAATTGTTTGAAGAGTGTTGTTTCCTCCTTGAATATGCCTTTAGTCTCAATTTCATGAGTGTTTTAACTGTGTGTTGTTCTATATACCTTATGGTTTCAGGTCTGATATCAAGGTCTTTAATCCATTTGGATTTTAGCTTTGTACATGGTATTAAATGGGGTTTGAGTTCGCTTTTTTTGCAAGTGGCTAACCAGTTGTGCCATCACCACTTGTAGAACAACACCACTTGCTCCATTCAAGATTTCTTGCCCAGTTATCAAATATTAAATAATTGTACACTTTCAAATAGTTATTATGAAGCCAACATCACCTTGATACCAAAACCAGACAGAGATGCTGCCCAAAAAGAAAATTACAGACCAATATCTCTGATGAACATAGATGCAAAGGCCCTCAACAAAATCCTGGTAAATAGGATCTAATGCCTTATCAAGAAGGTCAGACACTACGATCAATTAGGTTTCATCCCAGGAATGCAAGGATGGCTTAACATCTGTAAATCTATCAACATAATACACAATATCAACAACAAGAAAAACAAAAACCACATGATCATATCAATAGATCCAGAGAAAGCTTTTGATAAGGTCCAACACCCATTTTTGATAAAAAAAAAAACCTCTCAGCAAGATGGGAATGAAAGAAACCTTTCTCAATATAGTTAAGGCCATCTATCACAAACCAATGGCAATATTATCCTCAATGGAGAAAAACTAAAAGCCTTTCCTCTAAATTCTGGTACAAGACAAGGCTGTCCTCTCTCACCACTCCTATTAAACATAGTACTGGAAGTTCTTGCTATAATGATTCGACAAGAAAAAGACCTTACAGACATCCAGATAGGAAAGGAAGAAGTCAAGCTCTCACTCTTTGCAAATGACATGATACTATATTTAGAAAACCCTAAAGACTCTACCAAAAAGTTTCTAGAAACAAGACTCATATAGCAATATGGCAGACTACAAAATTAACACACAAAAATCAATGGCCTTTTTATACACCTATAATGATAGAGAAGAAATGAACATTAAAAAAATAACCCCATTCACATTAGTGTCACACAAACTCAAATATCTTGGAGTCAACTTGACTAAAGATCTGAAATATCCATAGAAAACTATAAAACCTTGCTTCAGGAAATAAGAGAAGACATGGAAATGGAAACACATACCCTGCTTGTGGACTGGCAAGATGAACATCATTAAAATGACAATACTTCCCAAGGCATTGTATAGATTTAATGCAATTACTCTAAAGATACCCATGACATACTTCAAAGAAGTGGATAAAACAATTCTGAAATTCATTTGGAACAATAAACAGCCACAAATAGCTAAAGAAATCCTTGGAAAAAAGAATATGGGAGGCATTACTTTCCCCAATTTTAAACTGTATTACAAAGCAATAGTTATCAAAACATCATGGTATTGGAACAAAGACAGATCCTCAGATCAGTGGGAAAAACTTGAGTATTCAGAGAAAATTCTTAAACGTTCTTACTCAGAGCACTGTAATACAAGTCTAGAACATCCGAGATCCTTTTAATAAAGTTCCTTAAACAAAATTACAAAGAAATTTCTGCAGATATATATAGTTTTAAAATAGGTTTGATACAATATTTTATAATAAGCAATATAATAAGATTCTATAGCATCCAAGTTCCTTTTTCATTGACTTCTCTGGACCAAGACATTTTTTTTGCAGATATAATTTGAGAGTAAGTTTCTTAATAATACACACAATCAAAACATCAGAACAATTGTGAAACACTAACTAGGATAGCTGAGGACTTGTAAAATATAACAACATTATGCATTTCCCTGGAACTGTGCAAACTAATTTTATACCACTAAAGTTAGATATAAAATTTTGTTTGCAGTGGGGCTATAACAAAACAGTAGCTTTAAGATCTATATAGGTGGAGCACACATTTTAACCAGAACACAGTTTAACCAGCAATATAATGACTGACACAAGTTGGGTCAAGAGATTAACCAAAAGAAAGTTGCAGGAGGTTCTAAAAGCAGCTTCTTCTCCATTGGGCTTCTGCTGGGCTTGTATCCAACATCTTCTCTGTGTTAGGCTGTTTAGGTATTCTGGGCTGGAATCTGGGTGGGAAGACCTGCTCATCTTCCTGCTACTGGTTCCCTTCCAATGGAACTTTTTCTTGACTCCTACACCATCAGAAACCTCCATAATCTGCTGCAGGTTGGGGGGCCAAGGTCCTTGCACGAAGCACCTTTGGTAGAAGATAGGCAGTGGGCTTTGGCATCTGGGACACTGCTCAGAGTCTTCAGCTCTCTCCCCTTCACTCTTCTGTCCCACCTGAAGGGACCTCTGCTACTCTGGTTGATGGGGCAGCTGAGTGACCAACCAGAGCAACATAAAGCCAGTCAGAATAGGGGCCTGGTACACTGTTCTGGTGACAGGCACAGCACACTTAGTCCAGCAGGAGGCAACTGTGGTAGTGATTATCAACCAGAGAATAAAATAACTCACCATCGCTGGGGACTTCTTAGGTTTTTGGGTCCCAGGTCACTATTTGAGCACCAGTTGTAAAATAAAATCCATGAGTTGTGAGACCACCCCAGGCATCATATTTCTAAACCCCATGTAGCTGGGTCTGAAGAAGCAGGATATGCAAAGAAATAATACACCAAGCCAGTCAGAAAGTCAGGGACTAAGTGGTTTTTATGAAAGGCTTCTCGTATCTTCTTCCTCATGGTGTCTCCAAGCACAAAACCAAAAACTGACATTTTTATTTCAATACCCATCCATCAGGAGGGGGAAGGTCAAGAGTAAGACAAAATTATCTATGCAGTGGGCTTTTATGTTTCAAAGGAAGAAGTTTAAGAAAGGAGGAAGTTGAAGGAACACCATTCTGGGGGTTGATAGCTGGGTGTCATCTTAAAAGTCAGGCTGTATTTTCCAGTCAGTTTTATTATGAATAAAGCAGACATTTTTACATCCATCTCTGACAGGTGACTCTCAAGGGTTTATGTCCCTTTGGAAGGCAATTTGGGGTTCCTTAAAATCTCATTTCCTACTTCCATTCAACTCTGTCTCTCTATACTCCTTCCTTATTCTGCAACATATGTAATCTCTACAAAATAAAAACTTAAATATTAATCTTTCTCTGAAAAGTTCCTTTATACTTCAGAACATTTTTTCCTGTTGTAGAAGTTCTTAGATGGCCTAGTCTTTTGCCTATTCTTTCTGGATCCTTACCTCTCTTTTCTAAACTATGTAAATTTCCAAATCTAAGCTTTTTCATACCACAAAGCTTCCTCCTAAGTTATTCTCTCTGCCTGAGTCCTCATTTCTCTTTTTTAGATCAGGTCAGCTTGGGGATTTTAAATTCAAATCAGGCTTCACCTCCTTTAGGAACTCATTTCAGGTACAGACCTGGAGTAGAGAAGTAGCCTTCTTCATAACAGCTCACTTGTTTTATAATTATTTGATAGCTTGCCTAGATTGTGTTTCTTAAATTACTTTGCTCCAGAGACTGTTATTCCTCCCATAAAAATAATTCATGAAAAACAAAAAATGATCTATGCATAGAACTTAAGAAGTTAAATATCAGAATAGTTGCACAAATTTCATTTATTTACTTTTCTATTTATAAAAGTAGACATAAAGATTTCTAATTTTATTATTTTATGGCTATTATACCATGAGAAAGGATATTACTACTAGAGACTATGGGAAGAATATTATAAAATAAAGAACAAGCATATATATCACAAAGATGAGAAAATTTCAGCTGATTGCTCTGGACTGGCCCAGAACCACAACCTTGCCTCAGAGCAATATTTGGCAGTCATTGTCTTAATATCCCTTCTCAAGTCTAAGATGTGGCCTTAATGGGGCAAAAAAAGCAATTCATTTGAGAGTTAATGTGTCTCAGCAAGGGTACATATCTTCTTGTAAACTGCCAGAAGATTCCAAGGGGGGCAACCAGTAGGACAAGGTGGTCAGAGAAAAAAAATGAGGTAAAAATGGGCCACAGCTGGAAAGGGGTTAAGAAATGCTAGTTTAGAGAATAAACCAGCATTCTCTTTTACTGACTGAACTAGATCCAATGCTCTGGTAACTAGAAGAACTAGTGGTAAGTATGGCAATCACTTCTGAAAAGTGAGCATATTCTTTAATCCTCACACCCCATCATTCCCTTCATAGCCACAATTTACACTGCATCACTCATTCTGGGTTGGCAGGTATGCCATGCCTAGAATGAAATATGAAGCTGCTCCTTTTTCTGTCCCTGGTTAAATACACCAACCATCCTTAGGCTCTGGCTCATTGATCTAAGCAAAAGCAGCACAAAAACCGCACTCAGAGAAGCCCTTCAATTATGGGTCTTACAAATAAAAGGAAATCTGCAGGAAGCTCAGCCATCCTCTGCAGGATCTTACTCATTTGCAAATAAATCTTGAAAATGTTTGCTGTTAGATTTAGAAGTAGGAAATCTTCAGAGATTTCCAAAGATGAAAAAAGATGCAGATCAAGTTAGGATTCTGAGCTGTGATGCAGAGTAGGTTGAAAGGAAATACATTTACTCCAGAAGTCTACCTCTTGGGCAATTGCCTCTTATCTGAGCAAGAATATAAAATATATCTGATATATTTGATATATCAGATATCAAAATATCTGCAGTTAGTAGATAATGCTGCAATGAAGAATGAATAGTCATAAAGTTTTCTTTTTTAAAACAGGCTGAAAGTTATGTTGTGTATCAAAAAAAACATACGTATGCATTAAGTAATAGGGTTAAAATTATTTTTGCTACCATGACATACTATAACAACTAAAGACACAAAATCATTTGCAGAAACATTTTTCTCCTGGAATTCTATATTCAAATAGGATCTTATTTCATTGGTGCACTGGGGTAATAAGAGTGCTCACTGGGAACAATTTATAGAAATGCTATTTTAAAAGACTTCTCAAATGAATACTTTGTAAAGGTTAAGGCTTAACATTAAATTAAAACTCATGGAAAGCATTTCAAGTTGGGAAGGGATCTGAGACAACAAGGCCCAAAGAAATGTCATGGGACTGACCCTCTCAGATATCTGACAGTACATGCCACACTCTAGCAGGTGTTGGGGGTCACTCAACTAGTGGTTGAATTCTCTAACAAGTACTCGTAGGACAAAAAATTCTGTTCTTAATTTAGAGTTGCAGGCGCTAGACCAGTCTCAGGCTCAAAAATTCAAATTCTCTAGGGAGAATGGGAAGCTAGGAATCTAGACATATTTTTCATTAAGCTCTTCTGACATCATTGGGAAACACTTTGGGTCAGCGTTTGCCTTACTGAATGCTTCCTCTAAGATCTAAGGTCACTATTTTAATAGTCAGTCATAGTGGAACACATTATTTAAAAGACTCCATGTTTGAAGAATGTCTGCAGGGAAATCCCCCTATTTATCTCTTTCTACCATCTACTTAATTATGCAATGGAAAAGTGACTCTGTTATAACTGCAAAGTATAAATTCAAGTTCTTGATTACCTTTTTATATATAAAGCCAACCAACAGTAGAAGAGATAAAGCAACCATTTTCTTCAAAGTACTTCTCTATGTGCTTGACTGACTTCAAAATCCATTACTCTAACATACAAGGTAGAATTTAATTCAGAAATTTGTAAGTTAGTCTTTACAGTTCACTGCTTATCCCTTATCCTCCTTCTGCCTACTTCCTTACACTTCAGCTATGTTCATTTATGATCTATCCCCCTATTTCAGATGAAGTTCTTCTTTAAAACCCTTAAACCCTTATATTAATCCAGGCATTCTAGTTAATTCCAGATTATCATCTGTTGAAAAAATGTTGCCAGAAATATGGATAAAGAAGAAATTGGAAAGGGAATACGCTGTTGAAAATGTGATTTATTTCACATTTCACAGGCTTGAAGACTAAAGGCATAGAAGTAGTAGGAAGCAGATTTGTGTCAATTTATAGATTAGAAATGAATGATTAAAGTTTGACTTAACATTGACAATCAATCTTTTCAATTTACCTAGGCAGGAGGAATGTTTCTTAACTTTTATAAGGGTCTAAGTCATACATGGTAAAACTTGAGAATTGATAAAAATCCCTTTCTTGCATTATCTTCTTTAATCATTACAGCAACCCCAAGTAAAGAAAAAGTATAAATCCTGTGCAAGTAGATGAGGAAGTTGAGGCACAGAGGTGTGTTGCAATTTCCAGTGCCATGCAAATTGTGAGTGACAAAGCCAGGCGTTAGGAATAGGTTTCAAATCCAGCTAACCATCAGTCAAAGACACATGGTGGAAAGAATGTTAAAGGCAAAGAAATAGTTTCCAAGAATAAAGTTACAGCAGTCTGCATGTCCTTCTGCAGCTAATAATGAGGGCATCAATTTCCTTTGAAATTCAGGGCTTTAAATAATCAACTTCTCTATGTGGAAGGAACAAAAGACAGCACTGTAATTTATAATGCTGATCTTGATCTACAATTAGATTTCACAGGACACAGAACATAAGATATAAAGAACATTGAATGTAACTTTTTTGTCAATATAGGAAATTGCTAGTAATTTTGCATCTTTACAACATCTGTTTCTTTTGTCTATTGGGTTTGTTTTTCAGTATTTTGGGTCACATTTGGGTCACATAGATGCTCAGAGGTCACTCCTAGGAGTACAAAAGTGACACTATGGGTTTCTGGGAATTGAACTCAGAAAGGCTGTGTGCAAGGCAAGCACCCTCCACAAACCATCATTCTGTCCCCATAACATCTATTTCTTATTAAAATAAAAATGCAATAGGTCATCTTCTATTTGTATAAGGGTTTGATAAAATCACCATGTTTAAAATGCATATTTAAGGTAGTAAGATAAAGGTTTGCTTACCCCTCCTTCATGTCGTTAATGGGGAGTGGGACCCTGCCTCCCCTGTCCAGGGCTGATGTGATGTTGATTGCATTCAGGCGCTCTGGCTGCCACACATTTTTCACTGCCCCAAGAAAGTCTCCAAGAACCTCACTGGCCAACATTTCTTCTACATTCATATTTTTAATGAAGAATTCTGCTTGATATGGTAAAGGGAACTCTAATTTCAGTAAAAAAAAAAGGGGGGGGGGAGATGTACAATCTTTAGTGAATCAAAACAAGAATAATTCACAATTTATTTCTTACATACTATGAGTCTTGGGAAGGATGTTAACACGGACTGTAATGGCTTTTTTATAACAAAATTTATCTAAATATATATTTAACAGAATATATTTAAATATATAACATAACCTGATACAGAATTGAATTACAATATAATCAGATTCATGCGGCAGTGGAACAGGTTACATGATTTATCCAAAAGAGTGAACGTTTTTCAAACTTGGTAGTGGCCTGCTGGCCTTTTCACCTAATAATGTACCAGGTTAAGAGTATTCCCTTAACTATAAATATTTTCTATTTGCAGTGTTCCAAGACTAAACTTTTTCTCAATCATATAATCACAAATTCATAATGACCACCCTACATCATACAATTGCTCCTTGAACAATGTTGAGCTATCTTTTCCAGACAAAAATGGCACTGCAGTTTATCTGAGTCATTTGTAAACTCAATATGCCCTAAGACTGCTTTTTTAAATTAATTTTATTAGAGCATGCTAAACATTACTTTTTCCTGAAGTAAATAATTATATTTTAAATGATTCTAAAATCGAAACAATTATATTCTTTGGATCACCCCATAGCTATTCTAAAATTATAAATATGTCATGAAACTTCATTTTCACATTGCTAAGGATTAACTTTCCCCCTCCCCTTTGTCTCATCAAGATATTCTTCTGGGGCCAGAGAGGTAGTAAAGAGGTAAAGGTATTTACCTTGCCTGCAGCTGGTCCCAATTATGTCCCTGGTCTCATGGTCCCCTGACAACCATCAGGAGCAACCACCAAGCAAAGATCTGGAACTAGGCCCTAAAAAAAACCTCTGAAAGTGATCCCCCAAACCAACCAATACAGTATGTAAGAAAACAAAAAAATTCCTCTGGACGAATGTATGGCAATGAATGAAAGGATCCAGAAACAATATAGTGGGTGGGGCATTTGCTTTGCACATGACTGATCCTGGTTCAATCACTGGCACTACATATGGCCCACAGAGCTCTGCTAGGGATGCTTCCTAAACACAGAGCCAGGAGTAAACTCTGAACTCAGCTGTGTAGCTCTTAGTACTGCCATCTACCAAAAAAAAAAAAAAACACACAGACACTCATGCCACAGCATACATAAACTTTTAGGGGGTCTCAGCCCACCAGATGTATCCTCAGATTTTCTTGGTGGGGAGAACTAAAGTAACCCCCATGGGGTTCCTCAAAAGGCCCAATGTGGATGCCTTTTTTCCCTGCGTAGATGGTTGAAGAATTTCCAGCGATGCTTGGCATTACATTTTACGTCAGTATTTGACTATCAGGCAAAATTATGGCCTCTATCAAATAATCTGGCTCAGAAATTCCAGCACCAAAATTATTTGAGAACCCCTTTTCTGGATAATAGCCAGACCTAAAAGCAAAGATAATACTTTTTCTCTCTTTTTCAAATATGCAGCTGCATTTTCTGGTAATCAAAGGTGTAACCAGAATGCAGATCCTGGTTACTGACTATTGACTCCTTTAGAAATAGGGAAACTCATTTTTGGGTATTTGGCTCCTCCCTTTACTTAATCCCTAAAACAACAGAGTCCAGCCCAGTAAAGATCAAGTTCCTAGTATTTTCTACTCCCTCCTAGTCCTAATTTTGCATTTAAAGTAAGTTTGCAAAAAATTGCCTTGAGTTGTAACCTTCTCCTTTGTAACCTAGTATTTTTACAGACACACCCATAGCTTAGGTATTGTTACTATTGTACTTTGCTTTATGATTATAATTACTTGTTACCCCCCACATAGAGAAAGCAAGCACCAGACGTGGCTTTTGCCTTCCTGGTGCAGTGCCTTCCTCTCAAGAATTATCTGCCAAAAGGCCTGTTCAGTGAAGTCAATCATTTGACCCTTTGCATGGATTATTGGCTAGAATTCTGACACGGCTGTGATTACATTTTTCTCTTTTCCTTTTATTTGAATCTTGTCTCTTTTGCCACTACAGAAATTCAGCCTTAGCGATCTTACAGACAAAGATATGTCTGTACCAAAGCCCGCCAAAAGTTCCCCGCTGGCTAGTTTATTTGTGACTCGTATTTCTAGTATAACATGGCACCAGCAGCTTGTTTTACTGAGTCTAGCTCTATGATAGTAAACAATTATTTCTGTCCCCCCAAAAATCTATTTTTTGGCAACTATATAAACATCATAAATATTTCTGTCTCTCTCCTCCTGGTTTCTTGTAAAACCTGTTTTCCGTTTACCCAAAAATATTTCCACCTCCAACTCTAGCAGGGCTCTTTCTCACCTACAGGATAGTCATTTGATATGTAGATTCTAGGCCTGGTCCCCAACGTACTGTTTTTCCAGAAGATCTCCTACTCTTTGTTTTCCCTGACGACACCCTGTATACCAGACCCTGTGCTTTAAAATGTCATCAGCTGAAAAATAAAATTTGTCTTCTGTCTCTTAGATGTGAGTCCCCATACATAGTGTGTGGTAATTCATTTTTTACAATATTATTCCTTCTTCGTCCACTCGTGCTCCTGCTCTCTCTCTATGAAAGGTTCCCAGACCTTATGAAGGTTCTGCTTAGAGATGCTGGCTTCTGCAGCAATTATTTTTCACCTATGGCTAATTTTACCCCTATAAATTCCCCTGATCAAAAATTAAACTTGTGGCACACTCGTCAGATGTGAGTCACCATACTTCGTGTGCGGTAACATTTCTGCAATGTTATTCCATTCAGCCACTCGTGCTCCTGCTTTCTTCTCGTGAAGGATTATGACCCACTAGAATTGTTGAGACGCAGAACGCCTGCAGCAACTCAATGTGAGAAAAATACAGTTTACTTTGTTTTATTAAATGTTTTATTAAATGAAATTTCAATTTCAAAGTATTATGGCCAGTATGATTGTTCTATTAAGATAAGTAATATTTGGGGGGAATTGGGAGGTAGTTCAAATTGTAAAGCACATGATTAGCACGTGTGAGGTCCTGAATTCACATGGCTTCCTAAAGTACTTTCTAACAGATTCAAATATAAGATATTTATATATAACATCAATTTTATTTAGTAATATAGACAGTTTAAAAAAACTTACCGAAGCAGGCTAAAGACTAAGGTGAATTATCTTTCAACCTCACAACTCAATAGTAAATATGCATTCATTATTCTACTAACCTTTTTCCATGCAAGTATAGAAATATGAATATACTGACCTTCAGAGAAGTTCCAAAATTTACCATGATTTAAATTCACCTCATATTATTGTTATATAACCTAAAGAAGACTGTGTATAAGGTGCTCAAATAAATGACCTAGCAAAAATACTTATATAAGATATTGCAAATTTAGAAATAGTATAGTAATACATAAAGCCTATTACACAAATTCTTCATTTAAAAGAAAAAGTAAATGTTTCTGGACTATACACAGATTTTAAGGTTCCAATAGGGTTTATCATCAGTGATAGTCTCTGATTTTTTCATTAAAACGTAAGTGTCTATAGATCATACTCTTACTCAATAACTAAATAATGAATAAAAATTACATTACAAATAGTTGACATCTTAAAGACTTCATTGATTATGAAGTCTTTCATATTAAAAGACATTTGATACTAGAGATAAAGTCAGGGATGATACTCTGGCTTTAGAGTTTTAATCAGTGATTATTTTGAAGAGTAGTATCTACTGAATATTTTAGGACCCTAGACACAGAAGGCTCTTTTGTGTGAAAGTAGAGCTAGGGACCATTCTATACAGAACTAAGAGAGTCACATGGTACCATGGGATACCCATAAGCAATGCATGATTTTAGTCACTTTAATTATTTCCCTGATCCCACAGAAGTTTTTTTTACTTACTATCCACAGTTATTAATTATGCTTATTGTTCTGTCATATCTATTTGACGTATACCCTATAAGCATTCTTCTAAAACATATTTATTTGCTTCAATTTAGTTTAATTTTACAAATGTTCCTATTTTATTTAGTTCAATCATGCCATATTTACCCATAACTTAGAAATAGTTATGCAGAAGTATATAGTAAAGAAAAGTTTCTTTACAATGAATAATATTTATAAATAATAACAAATATAGATTTTTGGGATGTCAGAAATTTGTCATCTATTAACTGTATTCAATGTTTTTACAATCTTTTTTTTTTTTTTTTTTTTTTTTTGGTTTTTGAGTCATACCTGGCAGTGCTCAGGGGTTACTACTGGCTCCACACTCAGAAATCGCTCCTGGCAGGCACAGGGTACCATGTGGGATACTAGGATTTGAATCAATGACCTTCTGCATGAAAGGCAAATGCTTTACCTCCATGCTATCTCTCCAGCCCCTACAATCACTTTTCTAAAAGAGCTTGTCAGACATTTTTCTTATTGTCAATGCTGCTTTTGGAAAAACTATGGTTTGCTTTTCCCCTAATCTTTGAGACCCTATTACAACACTTTTTGAGACCTGCTGCAAGCATACCTTTTAGAGTCTTTGGGCCTGCAGCTGTTTGCTGTCTAACAGGCCAACTACTTTGCCAGGTTTCCCAAAATGAGTCACAACCGCTTTCTAACTTTGGGGAAACCCCCGTGCCTGCTAAATTTGGACATTACAGAAGCCAAAGAAACAGTAAGCCAACAGACTGGTGGCAAGCCTCTGAGGCATTGAACCTAATTTAGAGAATCATTTTATGTACTCTCTTTGAGCTCCATGCTGTGTGATTCTACATGATTAATTTCCATTAGCTCTCCCAGAGCAGGAGAGAGTTGGTTAGGGAATCAAACTGAGTATAGCCATCATGGTATTCTACTCTTGTTATTTCTTTTCCTAATCTTATCTAAAAGACATATTATGAATGTAGGGCATATTGAAAGATGTACATTCTAGTGCCTATCTGCATTGCATCTAGAGCTGCAATGACAATCTCTTCCTTTTAATTCAATGTTTACATAACTTTATACAATTGTTCACTTACATAAAATACAATAAAACATCTCTGCCTAAAATACTGCAGGATTCCAAAAATCTATATTCCCTGTCTATTTCTCTCAGTCTCTCACACACACAGAGGAAATCCTCTAGAAGTTCTGATTTAAGTATATAGTCCCTACACCCAACATGAAAACTACTATTATTCTAGTAGTTTCCCATAAATACCCATTATTTTGTAATAATATTTTTTATTTTGACCAAAGTGGATTACAAATCTTTCACAGTAATATTTTAGGTACATAGAAGATCCTCACACATCAACAACATCTATAAGGATGTCTTATGTATCATAAATCCATATAATTTAGACCTTATTTGAAAAGTGGAATTTTCAACCCACAGCTTTTCCATATATAAGGACACCTAAACTTAACAGAGTTTCATTTGAGTACTCCTGGGAGCAAAATGGTGAGGCACTTAATAGGTTGTAACTACACAACTATTATTGATGAAATCCCAAGAATAAATTGAACTTTATAATTAATGCTCATTAAAAGTATTCCAATTATACAGGAAAGGCACATGCTATTATAACTGGAGTCCTGAACCAAAAATGAATACCACCAGAAGCCCTTAAGATTCTAAAAATAGGTTTTTATAGAAAAACTCTAGGAAAACATTGCATACCCACAAAATGAACATTTTAACTTACTTTCATGAATTGTAGCTATTTTGATATAATATGGTTACAATATATTAATTCTTTTCTTA
Source organism: Suncus etruscus (assembly GCF_024139225.1). Taxonomy (NCBI): domain Eukaryota; kingdom Metazoa; phylum Chordata; class Mammalia; order Eulipotyphla; family Soricidae; genus Suncus; species Suncus etruscus. The sequence continues at coordinate 87,802,510 of NC_064848.1, forward strand.
ATATACAACCACTTCTACAACATGCCAAAAACCTTCACCATTGTCCCTAGTTCCCTTCTAGTTTTTTTTCCCTCTTTCCCCACTAATGCCCCACACACTTCTTGAAAACCTCAGTTTCATTGTAGTTTTAAAACATTAAATCATTGGACACTGTCTATTCATTTGCTTTGTTTTGTATAACAGCAAATGTTGAAAAAGCACTCCAATGCCCAACTATAAGTGAGGTATATATGTATACACAGATGAATATTCCTCAGCTACAATAAAATGTGGAATCTTACCTTTGTTTCAACTTGAAAGGAACTAGAGAGTGTCATGCTAAGTAAAATAAGCCAGAGAGAGAACAAATACCAGATGATCTCACATACAAATTTGAACTAAAATATTCATTATAGTATACATTTTCCCCCAGTCAAAACCAGAGTGGAGTTAAATATTTGAGTATAACTCTTGGATTTTCTGTATTATTTGTCTGAGTCCTTTGGAATCACTTAAAGTATCAGTGTATATAACGCTAACTTTCTTATAAATTCCAACAATTACTGATGAATGACTCATTGTTTAGAAAAAAATATGACCCAAATTATCAGTTATTTCTGTCTACTAGGAACTCTATCACTTCCCTCACAATTTTTAACTTCTTGCTACAATGAATTTTAAAACAAAATATCAAAATTAATAATAACTAAATCATGCACTGTGTCCAACCCTAGTCACCTATATATTAGTCTTAATTATGGAACTTTTACCCCAGATTTATGGGAGAAAATTTTTTTCAGTGAACCAAGAGAATTTTAACTGAACAAAATTTACTTGGAAGACATGAGGGGAGAGAAAAAGATACATACAAGAGAAAACATGGGTTTCTCCAGAGTGGTAAAAACAAAATGAAAGAGAATCATATTCAAGGAAGAATATGGCCTTCAAAAAGCAAGCAAAAATTATATTCTTTTGGTGGGTAGTAGGCCATACACAGTGGAGCTTAGGACTTATCCTTGGCTCTGTGCTTAGAAATCTCTCCTGGAAATGCACAAAGGACCATTAGGGTGCCTGGGACTGAATCCAATCAGACACATGCACAGCATGCACCCTATCCACTATACTATTTTTTTGGATCTAAAAAATTATATTCTTGGAGATCAAAGCAATAGCACAGTTATAGGGCGTTTGCCTTGCATGCAGCCAACCTGGGACTGACCCAGCTTCAATATGTCATTCCATATGTTTCCCAAGCCTGCCAAGAGTGATCTCTAAGCACAGAGCCAAGAGTATCCCATGAGCACCACCGAATGTGGTCCCAACACCCCCAATAAGTTATATTCTTAGTTCCAATTTACAGGTGAAGAAACTAAGTTCAGGAAAAACTCATTCCAGTAATCTCATTTGATTTCTCAACTTTTTAACATTGTAACAGATCATGCTAGTTTTACAAATAATTTTACTTTCACATTATTCTAACTCATTGGTTATATTTATCATGTGGTGTTTAAATGCTTCAATATACTTTCATCATAAAATATAATGGTATATTTTTCATAAATAACAAAATGATCAGAAAGTAATCAGTCACATTTTTCATACCTACCTTCTGCTGACATTATATTAATTATCAAATTGTGTCTTGCAGTCTCAAAGGTACGCCTATTATAGGCAGTAATCTATTAGAAAAAGGAAATCATATTATAAATTAAACTATTATTTGAAAACAAAATTCAAATGAAAAACCAAATAATTCTTTCCATTTTCATTATTTGTACATATATGATTACAAATAAGAATTCAGAGGGTTATCAATGAGAACATAATTAGTCATATATAACATGCTAAAATAGAAAAGATAAAATCAGAAAGATCCATTTATAAAAAAAATTAAATGGTAGTAACATGCAGATGCATCATTAGTAAATAGAATAACATTCTGAATTACTTACCCATGCTGTTCTAATATTGTTTAAGTAATAAAAATGATTGTTATTTTAAGTAAATATAATTTAAGGATGTACTGGATAACATACTTTAAAGCAAACATATCTCTATGTTCTTTGCATTTAGTACTAAACTGCACACCAACTAGTCAAAAATGTCATGAGTAACTTTTTGAAAATCATATCATTTATTTATAAATAGGAGTAAAGCAGCAAGGATCATAGTATTTGTATAAAGCTTATGGCACATGCTCAAAAACAAAACAACTGGTTTGCAAAGTCAAATATTAATAAGCATTTATAGACCTTATATCAAAGTCACTCATAAACAACTACTGCAACTACTGCAAACATAAAGTCAAGATATGAAATCAAATATCAAGGAATAAATAACTACAACAATATTATTCAAACATGTTTGCAGTACCTCAAAAAAAATACCCCCAGTGATTGTGTAAGAGTCCTAGTAGCACAGCACTAGTCTTCTGTAAGTAATAGTAGTTCTAGTTGACACTGAGACAAAAGGGTAGGATAAAAGAGACTTAAATAAAAAGAATTCTTGTGATTTTAAAAACAAAAATCATAGATTTTATTGCATAAATTAAATATAATCTATTCATATAAAGTATTTGATAGAAAACTAAAAATCAGAATTTTGGGATATATTTTGGAAATATTTGGAAATCCAAAAAATATATATGTTTATATATATACATACATCTGGATATAGTATATATATATTTCAATTACATTTAATATAACCTTTAACAACATTTAAAAGTTATATATTCTGGATTACTGGGGCTGGAATAGACATGCATGAAGGTGAACCATGCTGTCTGACAGGTACAGGGGGAGGGGGAAATTGGCACAGGCCCATCCAGTGGCACTCCACCATTACTAGGGCTGGGACAGATGATCACACCATCTGACAGGTAAAGGGGGAGGGAGAAGTTGACACAGGCCCAACCAGCGGAGCTCCGCCATTACTGAGGCAGGGACAGGTGCGCAGGGAGGTGAACCACACTGTCTGACAGATAGAGGGGAGGGGAAAATTGACAGAGGCCCAACTGGCGGTGCTCTGCCATTACTGGGGCTGGGACAGGTGTCCACAGAGGTGAACCATGCCGTCTGACAGGTGGAGAGGGAGGGGAAAAATCTGACCCAGGCCTGGACCTCTGCCACACCTTCTAACAGGTAAAGGGAGAGAGAAATATTGCTGCATTAGGGCAAGGCGAAGGGGACCTAAACCTTCTGTCAGAAGAGTGAAGGAGGAGACTTGAGAGCGAGGCCAAACCTCAGCAACCACAGCCATACCCCAAGAAGGACCCCAGCCTTATGTCACAGGTGACAAAGGAGGGCTGAAATCTGAAGGCAGTACACTCCAAGACAAACCACCAAATGCAAAGAAATATGGATAAACTAAGGAAGACACTAACAACTGGAGATATGGAGAGAAATCCTAGCAAGTTTCCAAGTCCACCAAAATGCACAGGCCCATTAGACGAGGACCTAAAAGTGGAAATGAAAGCTATGGCAATAGAAATCAATGAATCACTAGCCAACGAGTTCAAGAAATTCACAGATGAACAAATCAACCAGCTCAAAGAAGAACTTTTACAAAAGATGAGAGAATCCATACAAATGAAATAAAAGGAAATAAAAAACATCTTAGCAAGCCATAATAGCAGGATTACACAGTTGGAGAATCTCATAGAAGAACTTGAAGAAAAATTACAAGCCAAAAATGACAAAGAAGCCAATAAGTAAATAAAAGGTAAAGCATTGGAAGAGAATGTTAGGTATTTAGTGAACAAAGACAAAAGAAATATCCTACAGATTGTAGAAATATTAGAAGGTGAGGAAATAGGGAGAGGGGAAGAACAAGTGGTGAGCGAAATAATAGCAGAAAACTTTCCCACCCTCTGTAAAAAGGCTCTAATGTAAATCCAGGAGGTAAAAAGAGTCCTAAATAAAATAGACCCTAATAAACAAACACCAAGACATATAGTAATCCAAACGGCAAAAAAACAAAGAGAAAAATGAACTCATTAAAGCAATGAGAGGGAAAAAAAACCCTAAAGTACAAAGGAAGAAACATAGAATCAAACAAGATCTCCCATTGGAAACAATGCAAGAAAGAAGACAATGGAATGACATATCTAAATGACTTAATGAAAGAAACTTCCAACCTAGAATCCACTACTCAGCAAAACTCATTCATATGAGAGGGAGGAATAAAAGCATTCTCAGACCAAAAAGAACTCACATTACATTATTTGTGTAAACAAAGTCTATTCTAAATGATCTACTCAGAGATGAATTAAACATAGGATCTGGGCCCGGAGAGATAGCAAGCGGTGTTTGCCTTGCAAGCAGCCGATCCAGGACCAAAGGTGGTTGGTTTGGATCCTGGTGTCCCATATGGTCCCCCGTGCCTGCCAGGAGCTATTTCTGAGCAGACAGCCAGGAGTAACCCCTGAGCAATGCTGGGTGTGGCCCAAAAAAACAAAAAACAAACAAACAAAAAAAACATAGGATCTGTGCAAAACCCAGTATCTCTAACTACAGAAACTTCACTGCAACAACAGTGGTTGAGAAGACCTTTTACTAGGACCACAAAGAAAGACTTTGGTGGCAGACAAATTAGTATGCCTAGAGATTCTAGTAGGCCTATGGCAGGATGCTTCATGTTTAAGTTTTCCCTATTCTTAGGCCAAAGGGTTTTACTTTCTATTTTCCTCAACTTTTGCTGCAACTATGCAAAATAAATAAATAAATAAAATTAAAAAACCTATCACACACCCTTTTTTTATTCTATTTTTTATTTTTTATTCTATATCTTTTTTGGGGGGGCCACACCCATTTGATGCTCAGGGGTTACTCTTGGCTAAGCGCTCAGAAATTGACCCTGGCTGGGGGATCATATGGGACACTGGGGGATTGAACCGTAGTCCTTCCTTGGCTAGTGCTTGTAAGGCAGACATCTTACCTCTAGCACCACCTCTCTGGTCCCATATTCCATATCTTTTAGGTAGAGGCTCCAGCCTTTTTCATGGAACTTTGGGACATGGATTACTTTGTTTTACCACGTATTTCTGCATTTTTCTCTAAAACTAAGAATAAAGATAAAAAAGAAAGACTGGGGACCAGGGGCCAATTCGTCTTAGATGCATTGTTGGGGAAAAATAAGGACACACACAAATATCAAGGCACAGACAATGACAATAGAATCAAGAGTCCTAAACTTTAAATATCTAAATTTTAATGAACTTGTTACACTGGCAGGCCAGGGAGCAAAGAGTGGTGGTGTAGGATTTACTCTGGGTTCATTGGTGGAGGGAGGTCCACACTGGTGATGGGAATGGTACTGACTCACTGTATATCTGAAATTCAACTATGATGGACTTTGTAGATCACAATAGTTTCAATAAAATAAAATTTAAAAAGACTTAAACATGTTTTTAATGACAAAGTATCAATTCTCTAGACATTGTTGTAATACTTCAAAGTTAAAATTCAGAAATAAAGACTAGTTTCAAATTAGTAATACTATTTTCATGGATACCATTATCATAATTATGAAAAATTTCACTTATAAATTTCAGAGGCTTTAAGAATGTTTTTTTAAATAACAGATTTAAAGAAAAATGAAGGGAGGACTTTTTATCCAAATTCATACATAAAGATTAATTTTAAATTGTAATAGGATATAATCTACCACTTTTAATGCGATATTCAAGTACTATAATATTTCCAGTCAAATTCTGCCTATCATGATGATGTAAAATAAAAGAAGCATGCCTTCCTGTTCACATATACTTTCTTGATGCTTATTTCTAGAACAGTAGCTGCTCTCTTTCAAAAGATTAACCACTTAATACTACTTAATAAAAAGATAACTACTGAATATATTAACCAGTAGACTTATATGATTAAACATTAGTTTAAAGTAGGCAGATCTTTTAGCAATTTACTAACAGAATACTCAATATAAATACATTTCTGACTCAGAAAAGATAAAGTTCTCACCATTATCTTTTGGATGTATTATTTGACACAATAAACTTATTTTAATAGTAAGATGTAAGAATATACTTAACTGAAAATACTGGCTTAACATCACTGCTTCTTTCTTATCTGAGCCCCATGGCTCTCTCAAGTTAAGACTAGCTACTCTGGGGGCAGGAGTGGAAGCACAGTGGTAGGGTATTTGCCTTGCATCCAGCTGACCCAGAATAGACCTCAGTTCAAACCCTGGCATCCAATATGGTCCAACAAGCCAGGAATTTTACTTTACTTAATAATTTTTATTGTGCCCAAAGTGAATTAAAAATCTTTCACAGTAAATTTAAGATGCATATTGACAATAAATCAGGGGCATTCCGACTACCAGTGTTGTCCTCCTCCACCCCATGTTTCCAGCTTGCATCCCATATCTCCTTCCTTTGCCCCACCCCAGGCTGCTAGTGTAACTGGTCCCCTCTTGTATAGCTTGTTGTAGATTTGTATTGATTCCGTTGTCATTGACTTTGGATTTGGTGTTTAAGTCTGGTCATTTTTTATTTCCACTCAATGTTCATATGACTGTTTGGTCCTGGTACTATCTATTTCCCCCCACCTCCCAATTTATGAGGCAGAATAAGATGATTCAAGTTATGTGGTTCTGTTGGGGAAAAAAAAATTAAAGAAAAAAATAAAAAAAACCGAGAGGAGTTCATCTGGATGTTATAAATATCAATTTAAATGAAGAAAGGAAAAAAGAAGAAAAATACAACAATAAAAACAACATACATAAAAGAAAAAAAAAACAAAAAAATAAACAAAGCAAAGATCCAAAAAAAAACCCCCAAAGCTAACAACTATAAAAAAAGTAAAGGCGGGGTTGGGGAGACAGCTCAGCGGTGATTGCCTTGCAAGCAGCCGATCCAGGACCTAAGGCGGTTGGTTCAAATACCAGCGTCCCACATGGTCCCCCGTGCCTGCCAGGAGCTATTTCTGAGCAGATAGCCAGGAGTAACCTCTGAGCATAGCCGGGAGTGGCCCAAAAACCAAAAAAAAAAAAAAAAAAAAAGTAAAGGGCAACAACAAAAACAAAAACAACAATAAAAAACAACCACGAGAACAAAGAAAAAAGAGAGAAAGAAAATAGGAAGGGAAGGCTGGTATGGCAAGTTTTGTGCATCTTTTGCTTTGTTCTTTAACTACATATCTTAGTGTTTACAAAGGTCATAGGATGAAGCCTAGGATAGAGTCTTTCTTTACAGTTCTAGAAGTTCAGTTTCATCATTGTTGTTGTAATCAATCTTCAGTAATTAGTGGTCTTGGTCTTTGCACAGCACCTGGACAAAGCCTAGGATAGAGTCTGTCATTATGGTTCCATAAGTTCCAAAGTCATACCTCTTGAATTAAAGACCTTGGTTGTTGTATAAATCCTAGTCTAAAGTCTAGACTAGGGTCTTTCTTAATGGTCCCAGGCTAAGTTCTACCCAGTCATGGTTGCCAAAATCTGTCTTCTGTAGTTAGCGATCTTGGTTTTTGCACAGATCACTGAACAACATGTCTTCTGATTTCATCTTACCATTAGGTGATGAGATAGGACAATCTGCTCTTAGATAAAGTCATTGCCTTTTCCACATTATCAGAATGTCATATCAAAACTGGCACAAGTTGGTGCCAGAACAGTATTGGGAAATTTCCCAGGGGGAGTTTGTTTCCTTGTGCTATTACAAGGTACTATGTTGGTTCTATGTCTAGGATCTAGGATGCAGAATTGAAAGGTCACTGTTTGATCACATGGAGTATAAGTTGGGTCCACATAACACATGTTCAGGGTGGGAGGTGGCCCACCTGTAATAAAATAGGCCCACCTATTATAAAATGTATGGGTTCTTATCCTAGTTGATAAGAGCTTGTTTCTATACATAAAATTTCCCATTTTTAAGGATGACTTTGCAAAAGGGAGTAGTGCCATATTACATTACTGGTGCATTAGGGGGTAAGAATGACAGGTTACACAATCTCTGTGCCTTGGTTATGAACTGAGCTTTTCTCCCAGGCAAGACATTTTCTGGTAGGTTTCTGTACCATGCAGAATCAAAGCAGATGAAGTTAAAGAAAATATATATATAAATAGAAAAACTAAATAAGAATAAATTTTAGGGGCAGTGAGTTGGTGCTAGTGGTAAGGTGTCTGCCTTGCAAGCGCTAGCCAAGGAAAGACCATGGTTCGATCCCCCTGGCGTCCCATATGGTCCCCCAAGCCAGGAGCATTTTCTGAGCGCTTAGGCAGGAGTAACCCCTGAGCATCAAACAGGTGTGGCCATAAATTTTCCTCTCAGAACCGCTTTTGCTAAGTCCCATAGATTCTGGCAGTTTGTGTCTTCATTATCATTTGTTTCCAGAAAAGTTTTGATTTCCTTTTTGATTTCATCTCGGAAACACTGGTTGTTCAGTAGCGGGCTGATTAATTTCCAATTGTTAAAGTTTTTATTTTGTGTCCCTTTGTAGTTCACATCTAATTTCAGAGTCTTGTGGTCAGCAAAGGTAGCTGCAAGATTTCTATCCTCTTGATTTTTTGAAGGTAAGTTTTATGTGTCAGCATGTGGTCTATCCTGGAGAATGACCCATGCACATTGGAGAAGAATGTGTATCCAGGTTTTTTGGGGTGCAGCGTCCTATATATATCTACTAGTCCTCTTTCTTCCATTTCTCTTTTCAGGGCTAGTATGTTTTTGTTGGGTTTCAGTCTGGTTCATCTATCAAGTGTTGACAGGGCTATGTTGAGGTCTCCCTTATTATTGTGTTATTATTGATGTCTTCTTTCAGATTTGTCAATAATTGTTTTAGTTTTCCGGTCTCTCATTGGGTGCATATATGTTTAATAGTCTGACTTCTTCCTGTAGCACATATCCCTTGATTAGTAAAAAAGTGTCATCTTTGTCCATTACCACTTTTCTGAGTATAAAGTTGGTGTCATCAGATATTAATTTGGCCACCCCAGCTTTTTAAGGGTGTTGTTTGCTTGGCTAATTTTCTTCCAGCCTATAATTTTTAGTCTATGTTTATTCTGATTATTCAGGTGTGTTTCTTGTAGGCAGCAGAAGGTAGGATTCATCTTTTTGACCCATTTTGCCACTCTGTGTCTTTTAATTGGTGAATTTAGTCCACTGACATTGAGGGAGATGATTGTCATAAGATTTAATGTCATCTTTGTAGATAAGTTTGCTGTGTTTGTTGGTCTCTCTTGTCTTAAAGTAGACCTTTCAGTTTTTCCTTTAAGGCTGGGTTTTTATCTGTGAAGTTTCTGAGCTATTGTTTATCCATGAAGCTCTGTATCCTTCCTTCAAACCTGAACGTGCTCTGCAAGCACACATCAAGAAGGAAGAAGGGGCATGCCTGAATAACTTAATGACACAACTCATAAAACTAGAAAATGACCCAAAAAAGGCACCAAAAATAGGGAGACAGAAAGAAATAACAAAGCTGAAAACAGAAATCAATGAAGTGGAAACCCATAAAACAATCCGAAAGATCAATAAAAGCAGAAGTTGGTTCTTTGAAAAATTAAACAAGATTGATGGACCACTGGAAAAATTCACAAAGAAAGAGAGAGAAACCTGATAACCCATATTAGAAATGAAAAGGGGGAGATCACGAAAGATACTGCAGATATCCAGAGGGTAATCAGAGACTACTTTGAGAAATTTTATGCTACTAAATATCAGAACCTAGAAGAAATGGAAAAATTCTTGGACACTTATAACCGTCATGGTTAAGTAAGAAGGATGTAGCATATCTAAACATCCCCATCACTATGGAGGAAATTGAAACTGTAATCAAAAGTCTGCCTAAAAAGAAAAGCCCAGGCCCAAATGGATTTACTAATGAATTCTTTCAAACCTTTCATGAGGAGCTACTACCAATCCTAGCCAGGCTCTTCCATGAAATTGAAAAAACGGGAACACTCCCAAACAGCTTATATACCAAAACCAGGAAGAGATGCTGCCAAAAAAGAAAATTACAGACCAATATCCCTGATAAATGCAGATGCAAAGATCCTCAACAAAATCCTGGCAAATAGGATCCAATGCATCATCAAGAAGATCATACACTATGCCCAAGTAGGTTTCATCCCAGGAATGCAAGGATTTAACATCCGTTAATCCATCAACATAATACAAAACATCAACAACAAGAAAAATAAAAATCACATGATCATATCAATAGACACAGAGAAAGCTTTTGATAAGATCCAACACCCATTCATGATAAAAACTCTCAGCAAGACGGGAATGAAAGGAACCTTTCTCAACCTAGTTAAAGCCATCTACCACAAGCCAATGGCAAATAATATCCTCAATGGAGAAAAACTAAAAGCTTTCCTCTAAATTTGGGTACAAGACAAGGCTGATGTTTGCTTTCACCACTCCTCTTCAACACAGTACTGGAAGTACTTGCTATAGAGATTAGGCAAGAAAAAGATATCAAGGGAATCCAGATAGGAAAGGAAGAAGTCAAGCTCTCACTGTTTGCAGATGGCATGATACTCTACTTAGAAAACCCTAAAGACTCTACCAAAAAGCTTCTAGAAACAATAGACTCATATAGCAAGGTGGCAGGCTACAAAATAAACACACAGAAATCAATGGACTTTTTATACACCAATAATGATAGGGAAGAGATGGACGTTAATAATGCAATCTCATTCACATTAGTGTCACAGAAACTCAAATATCTTGGAGTCAACTTGACCAAAAATGTGAAGGACCTATACAAAGAAAACTACAAATCCCTGCTCCAAGAAATAATAGAAGACACACGGAAATGGAAACACATACCCTGATCATGGATTGGCAAGATTAACATCATTAAAATGGCAATACTCCCCAAAGTATTATACAGATTTAATGCAATCCCTCTAAAGACACCCATGAAATTCTTCAAAGAAGTGGATCAAACACTTATGAAGTTCATCTGGAACAATAAACACCCTAGAATAGCTAAAGCACTACTAGGGAAAAGAAATATGGGAGGCATTACTTTCCCCAACTTTAAATTGTACTTCAATTTTTGTAGTACAATTGTACTACTATCAAAACAGCATGGTATTGGAATAAAGACAGACCTGCAGATCAGTGGAATTGGCTTGAGTTCTCAGACAATGTTCCCCAGACAGAAAAGCACCTAATTTTTGACAAAGGAACAAGAAATCCTAAGTGAAGCAGGTGAAACCTCTTCAACAAATGGTGCTGGCAGAACTGGTTAGTCACTTGCAAAAAAGCAAACGTAGACTCCCAGTTAACATCATGTATGAAGGTAAAATCCAAATAGATTAAAGACCTTGATATCAGATCTGATACCATAATATACATAGAACAACATGTAGGTAAAACACTCCATGACATTGAGACTAAAGGCATCTTCAGGAAGGAAACTGCACTTTCCAAACAAGTGGAAGCAGAGATAAACAGAGGGGGGTACATTAAGCTGAGAAGCTTCTGCACCTCAAAAGAAATAGTACCCAGGATACAAGAGCCACCCATCATGTGGGAGAAACTGTTCACTCAATACCCATCAGATAAGCATCTAATATCCAAAATATACAGGGTACTGACAGAACTTTACAAGAAAAAACATCTAATCCCAATAAAAATTGGGGAGAAGAAATGAATAGACACTTTGATAAAAAAGAAATACAAATGGCCAAAAGGCACATGAAAAAATGCTCATCACTGAGCATCATGGAGATGCAAATCAAAACAACGATGAGATACCATCTCACACCACAGAGATTGGCACACATCACAAAGAATGAGAACAATCAGTGCTGGCGGGGATGTGGAGAGAAAGGAACTCTTATCCACTGCTGGTGGAAATGCCGTCTAGTCCAACCTCTATGGAAAGCAATATGGAGATTCCTCCAAAAATTGGTAATTGAGCTTCTATTTGACCCAGCTATTCCACACCTAGGCATATACCCTAAAAACACAAGAATACAATACAAAAATCACTTCCTCACACCTATATTTATTGCAGCACTATTCACAATAACCAGGCTCTGGAAACAACCAAAATGCTTTTCAACAGATGAATGGCTAAAGAAACTGTGGTACATATACACAATGGAATATTATGCAGCCATCAGGAGAGATGAAGTAATGAAATTTTCCTATACATGGATGTACATGGAATCTATCATGCTGAGTGAAATAAGTCAGAGGGAGAGAGATAGACGCAGAATAGTCTCACTCATCTATGGGTTTTAAGAAAAATAACAGTCACTTTTGCAACAATCCTCAGAGACAATGAGAGGAGGATTGGAACTTCCAGCTCACTTCAAGAAGCTTGCCACAAAGAGTAATGAGTGCAGTTATAGAAATAACCACACTGAGAACTACTATAACCATGTGAATGAATGAGGGAACTGGAAAACCTGTCTAGAGTACAGGTGGGGTGGGGTGGGATGGAGGGAGATTTGGGACATTGGTGGTGGGAATGTTGCACTGGTGAAGGGGGGGGTGTTCTTTACATGACTGAAACCTAATCACAATCATATTTGTAATCAAGATGTTTAAATAAAGATATTAATAATAAAAAAGAACAGATGATGTAAGAGGCTCCCTGACATTTGGGAATAAACAGATTAAAAGATATTATTATAGAGGTATTAAACAGATAAAGGAAATATAGGCTTCCCCATTAAATCTTGTGGGGGGTGCAATCCAGGGCACATTTTCATCACACACTGTTGTCTTGTTGAGTTTGAGAAGTAAATTTCAGCAGTAAGGGATCAGGTAGTATCCTTGGATGGGGAGTGGTTCTAGATCTGATTCAGTAGCATGCAATAAGCCACATTTGTTGGGGGGTGAGAAGAAGGGCAACAAAGCATGAGTCAGCAGGAGTGTTGGTTGCACTTTCTTTCAGGGGCACAAGATTTTAAACTTAGAGGGTGTCCTTTCCTTTGAGAGCTGGGTGGTGGCTTAGTCAGGTGGAGGTTGGTCTCCATACCTAATGAATTAAGAACTGAGGGTGAAGAGGGTTAAATAAAGAGGAATACCAGATTAGGATTGGGGGATGAAAGGATAAAATGATTGCTGAAAGTGGAGAAGGGAAAACATATAAGAGGAACTATATATACTTTTTAGGCATGAATTCTTTACATTTTAGTTTTGTCAATCAGAGGAGAGCCCCCTGTATACATACTCATGACCACATAAAGACAGACATTAGTGATTTATTCTCTTGTTTTGTTTTGTTTTGTGTTTTGTTTTTGGGTCACACCCAGAAGCCCTCAGAAGTTACTCCTAGCTCTGTGCTCAGAAGTAGTTCCTGGCAGGCTCAGGTGATCATATGGGATGCCGGGATTTGAACCAAGATCTGTCCTGTGATGGTCATGTGCAAGGCAAACGCCTTACCAATGTGCTATCACTCAGGCCCCAGTGATTTATTCTTAAGTTGTTGGAGGCCTGACACTCATAGGATGAGCCTGAGCTCTTAAGAAATAATTGAATTAAGAAAAGATAAATAATTAGCTAAGAAAAAGATTAGGAGAGAAATCAAAGGAAAACAAAAGATAAGAGACAAGAGGAAGAAAATAGGGAAATATGGTAAAAATAAGTTAAAACAAAAGATTGGGTCTGTGCCTCAGAGTTGGAAGGTTTTCCAATTTCAAGGCTCTTCATCATTGACGCAGGTGGGCTATGCTAAATAAAGGTTTCAGGGTTATATAGTGACTGGAGCATTTTAGGATAAGCATAGTTTTCACATCTAGAGTACTAGGCAATGTGGCAGTGAGGACTATAAGATGTGGATATCCTATGCATTATTGTACACAACATCTTATGTTTAGAGGTTTCTTTTTGAAAAGAAACTGACAGTGTGGGCTTTGTTTAACATAGACTGAGTTAATGAAGAAGCAGGAGAAAGGAGAGAAGGAAATACATAGGTAAAAAATATTGAGAGGATAAAAAGGAAATAGTAATTTGCAAAATCATATTTGATGAGTGGGACCTGTAACATAAGTCTGTGGTGGACCATTGACTGTTTCATCATGATAATATGCTTTAGGTCCTAATAGAAAACATAAACAAAAGGAAATGGGTAATTTGGAGTATTTTATATAGACACTGTCTAAATGAGTACTGTATATGGTATCTAGTTGAGCACTGAGGAATATAAATAGGGTGTCCAAGAACCACTAAAGACGAGCTGAAAAGTTATTTTATACCTGGTAAAATTAAGTCATTAAACTATTTTGCTAGTAATCCCTACAACAGGAGTCCCTGGCTTCCAATCATATTCTGCACCTGGTTCTGTGAATAAATATATTAGGACATTATTATTGGCCTTTGTAGTTAGAGGTTGATTGCATACCTGTTCACTCTAACCCGTTGTTTCCATTGTTGCTGGTTTCTTTATGGTATAATGGATAGTTGAGGCTTTGTGTTTCTTCATTTTATGACGACAACTATGGAGTTAGTATAAGTGGTCTGTATTCTAAATACCTCAGAGAAGTGCTATCATTTTGTACTTATCCTTCTTCTGGCTTACTTCATTTAACATATTTTCTAGATTCATCAATGTTTTTTGCAAAATCCATGTTTGTGTCATTTCTAAATGCTCTGTAATATTCCACTGTAGTATTCCACTGTGTATAAGTGTTACATCTTAATGATCCATTCATCTGTTGTTGGGCATCGAGGTTGATTCCAAATCTTCGCTATTGTGCTGAATGCTGAGATAAATAGTGGAGTGCATACATACTTTGGGATGAATGTCCTTCTGTCTTGGGTATAGATACCCAGAAGTGTGATTGCTGGGTCAGATGGCAGCTCAACTCTGAGTTTACTGAGCACTCTCCACACTGTTTTCCATAGGGGTTGAACCAGGCAGCATTCCCACCAGCAGTGGATGAGAGTTCCTTTCTTACCACATCTCCGCCAACAGAGATTGTTCCCATTATTTCTGATGTGAGCCATCCTCACTGGTGTAAAGTGGTACCTCATTGTTATTTTGATTTGGATTTCCTCAATGACGAGTGAAGGTGAGCATGTCTTCATGTGTCTGTTGGCCATCTTTTGGTCTTCCTCAGAGAAGAGTCTATTCATTTCTTCTCCCCATTTTTCAATGGTCTTATTCGATTTTGTGGAGCTCACCTTTCTGAGTGCTTTTTTATATCCTAGATATCAACCCTTTATCTGATGTGTTGAGTGTGAAAAAATTTTCTCATTCTGTTAGCTGTCTTCTAGTTTTAACCAGTGTTTCTTTTGCCATACAAAAACTTTTTAGTTTGATGTAGTCCCATTTGTTTAGCTTTGATGTTATAACTTTTGCCATTGGCATTCCATAATCAAAGACTTTTTTTGAGGTATAAGTCTTGAAGTATTCTAATTTTTTACCTCAATGAACTTTAAAGCTTCAGGTCTGATTTCCAGGTCTTTAGTCCATTTTGAGTTGATTTTTGTGTAGGGTCTGAGGTATGGATCAATCTTTAGTTTCTCACAGATGTTATCCATTTGTTCTAACACCATTTGTTGAAGAGACAATCTTGTTCCATCTCAGATTCTTGGTTCCTCTAAAATATTAGTTGGCCATATATTTGGGAGTATAACTCTGTATATTCTATTTTAACCCACTGGTCTGAGACTCTGTCTTTGTCCTAGTACCATGCTGTTTTGATCACTATGGCTTAATAATAAAGCTTCAGATTGGATAAAGAATGCCACCCAGTTTCTTGCTTTTCAGTATGGATTTGGATAACCTAGGTCTTTTGTGATTCCTTATGAACTTTATAATTGATTGTTCTAATTCCTTAAAAAATGATGTCTGAATTTGGATAGGGATTGCATTGAATATATATAGTAATTTAGGTAAGATAGTTATTTTGATTATGTTGATTCTTCCAACCCCATGATCAAGGGATGTTCTTCCATTTCCTTAGGTCCTTTTCAATTTCTCTCTGAAGTGTTTTGAGGTTTTCAGGGTATAGGTCTTTCACTTCTCTTGTCAGGTTCATTCATAGGTACTTGATATTTATAGGAACTATTTTAAATGGGATTGACTACTTAGTGTCTTTCTCTTCTGCTTTGTTATTTGTATAGAGGAATGCTACTGTCTTTTGTGTATTGGTTTTGCAGCCAGCCACTTTGCTGTATTGGTTTATTGTTTCTAGGAATTTTATTGTGGACTCTTTAGGGTTTTCTATGTATATCATCGTATCATTTGCAAAAAGATATTTTGGCTTCCTCTTTTCCAATCTGGATTCCTTTCATCTCCTTCTCTTGTCTGATTGCTATTGCTAGGACTTCTAGGACTATTTTGAATAAGAGTGGGCAGCTTTGCCTAGTTTCTGACCCTTGTGGAAATGCTTTCAGTTTTTCACCTTTAATGATAATGTTGGCTGTGGGCTTTTTATAGAAAGCTGCAACTATCTTGAGGAAGGTTCCTTCCAACTCTATTTTGCTGAGTGTTTTCAGTATGAGTAGTTACTGGATTTTGGCAAATGCCTTCTCTGCATCAATTGAGATGGCCATGTGGTTTTTGTCTTTCTTCTTGTTGATATGGTTTATGATGTTGATTGATTTGCATATGTTGAACCATCCTTGCATCCTAGGGATGAAACCCACTTGGTCATGGTGTATAATCTTTTTGATGTAGTGCTGGATTCAGTTTGCTAAGATTTTGTTGAGGAGTTTTGCATTTATGTTCATTAATGAGACTGGTCTGTACTTTTCTTTCTTGATAGTGTCTTTGCTATCTTTAGAAATGAGTATGATATTAGCTTCATAAAAGAAATTAGGAAGGATTCCTGTCTTCAATGTTTTGGTAGTAATTCTTCTTGGAATATTTTATAAAATTCACCTGTAAAACTATCTGGTCCTGGACTTCTGTTCTTGGGGAATTTTTAAATTACTGGACTTTTGTTCTTGGGGAGTTTTTAAATTTTTAAATTTTTAATTTTTAATTGCTGTTTCAATTTCCTTATTTGTGAGTGGCCTGTTTAGGCTTTATACATCTTTCTTATCAAGAAGATCATATTTCAGAAAATGATATTTCTCCAGAAATCTGACAATTTCTTCTGAATTCTCTAACCTGAGTAGAGTTGTTCATAAGCCCTCACGATGCCTTGATTTCTTGGGTTTATGTTGTAATCTCTCCCCTTTCATGTGTGATCCTATTTAATTGGGTGTTTTCCCAATTTTTTTGGTGAGTCTTGTCTATCTTGTTTATTCTTTCGAAAAACCAACTCCTGAGCCAGGAGTGATTTCTGAGCACAGAACCAGGAGTGCTGCCAGGGTTGGCCCATGAAAAACAAAACAAACAAACAAAAAAAAGTAACCACTCTGACTGAAACCCAACCACAATTATGTTTGTAACCAAGGTGTCTAAATAAAAATATATTAAAAATAATTGTAGTTTTATCATAAATGCATATATACTTCATTTCTTTGATTTTGAAAAATATAAAAATGGTAAATGATGTGGCTAAGGAAATTGTTAAAGAGGTAATACATATGTGATCCCTGAGTTTGATCCCTGAATAAATCTCTGAGCCATTAGCCCTATACCATTGGGTTAAAAAAAATCACTGGAAGTAGCCCATAACTCTAGCCAAGAGTGTTGGAGTGACATCTATTAAAGTAATAGTAAACTATTAGACCAAAGAGGTTATATAAGAAATGCCACTTGAGCTATGATAAAACATTTTATAACAGGCCAGAGAGATAAGATAAGGGTTAAAAGGCACTTGTGCTGCATGACACTGGCTTTGGTTTTATTTCTGGTGCCAAATCTAGTCCCCTGCGCACTGGCAGAGGTCATCCTCACAAGAGATTAAGGATGGCTCCTAAGCCCCAATGGTGTGACCCAAAACACCCCTCAAAACCACCGAAGTAGTAAACATAGCTTAAAATACTAAGAAATGATTTTAGGGCTTTTCAAAATGCAACATTATACTAGTGCATTTATTTACACTAGCACATTAGTGTATTTATACATTTTGTTTGGCAAGTTTAAATTCACCTTTTCTCAAAGAAACAAAAGCAACAATGGAATTTGCCCCAATTGAGTTGGGGCAAAGCTTTAGATATGGGCATTGAGATCCTTAGCACACTGATGATGGGTATAATGGTGAAATCATGTTTATGAGAAACCACCATTCAAAGTATTGTATATTACAGAACTTCAATCAATAAAAATTTAAAATAAAAGGCCGGAGAGATAGCATGGAGGTAAGGCGTTTTTTCTTGCATGCAGAAGATGGTGGTTTGAATCCCGGCATCCCATATACCCCAAGCCTATCAGGATCAATTTCTGAGCATAGAGCCAGAAGTAACCCCTGAGCACCACCGGGTGTGTCCCAAAAACAAACAACAAATTAAAAATAAATAAAACAATGCGCCAGAGCAATAGTGCATCCGTAGCGTGTTTGCTTGAACATGGCTGATCCAGATCCAACTTGGGTTCAATCCCCGGTGTCCCATTTGGTCCTCCAAGCCAGGAACAATTTCTGAGCACATAGCCAAATAACCCCTGAGCATCACTGGTGTGGCCCAAAAATAAAAACAAACAAAAAGTGTATAAATAAATTCACTGTTGCTGCAAACAGTTACTTAACACTGCACAATTATTTTCTATTACCTTATAGATGAAAATTTGTGTATTCAGTATTTTGTGGACTTCCAATATTTTATATAAATATTGTTAATGAGTATGATTGTATCTCCACATATTTATCTTTTTTAGTACATGGCTAGAATTGGACCAACTACAGTTATATCATGTGAGATATCCAGCAGTCATCAAGTTGCCATGCCAAATCCCATATCAACCAAAAATTCTCACTTTGGCCTTAAATATTACATACTCATTAATAATAGGTTTCTTTTAGGTGTTTATATCTCCTCTTTAGTGAGAATGTCTTTCCTATTGAACTGTTAGGTATATTTTTGTATTTTAGGCAGTTGCTATTAGTAAACTATACATATTTAATATACCTTCTGCCAGTTGGCTTCATTTGATAAACAAAACTTGCTATAATAAAAGTTATAATTGGGCTTTATATATTTAATTATACATCCTCTGTGAAACTAAAATAGACTATGGCCAAGTCCTACTAATGTTTCATCCATCAGTTCTGTGATCAGGAGTAACCAGAGCTAAAGCAGGCTGTGCTTGAAAGAAGTCAATGCCATTTATCCAACTTAGGGTGTCTACCTTGCTATCTAGATAAGGTGCTCATGCCAACAGGTCTATCTCTCTGATCCCTTTTTGCACTTTATTCAATAAATCTGCCCCAAGATCAAATAAAAAGTCTACATTTTCATATCCTACTTTGTAAATTTTTGGCTTGTTGTTTTGTTGGGATATTTTTGTTTGTGGTTTTTGTTTGTTTGTTTTTTTAGTTTTTGTGTCACACCTTGTGGTGCTCAGGGGTTACTCCTGGCTCTGCACTCAGAAATTGCTCCTGAAAGGCTCAAGGATTCAAACTGCCATCTGTCCTGAATCAGCTGTGAGCAAGACAAATGCTCTAATGCAGGTGCTATATTTCCAGCCTCCATAAATGATAAATTTTTACAATGAAATACTTACTCTAGACTTGAGTTTATTTGATGTGAAGAATCTAATTTATGTTTTCCATATGATTAAACAACTTTCTGATTGTCTTTTAATAAAAGTTCAATTTTCCATAAGTATGTAGCACAATTTCTTCAAATATGTCATTATTAGTTACAAAGATGAATTCATTTCTGGACTGCCTGTTCTATATATTAATTTTTTAATTCTTATATCAAACAGCCATATGATACATATATGTATATTTAATATATCTTCAAGTCTGGAATGGACTCTTCTACTACTCTCTTTTGAAAAATATTGTAACATTAGCGGACGCAGAGATAGTAGAGGAGTTAAGATGCTTGCCTTGCATGTGGCAGACTGCATCTTCAGTCTCACATACTAGTAGGGATCACTCCTGATCTCAGAAATAGCATCCCATAGCTCCTGGGATATAACAAAAAAAAAAAACCTAAGTCATAAGCAACAACAAATACCAAAGAATAATTTGATATAATTTCTTCAGGTATTTTAATATTTGCTTGATAAGTTACATGAAGAAATTTGAGATTTTAATTAAAATTTCAATGAAAATATAAGTCAGTCAAGGAAAGGTAGATCTCTAAAGGTTAAATTAGTCTACTCTCCTGAAATGTTATTTTTATTTATATAGATATTCTTTAATTTAAATAAAATGTTCCTACTTCCCACACAGATCTTAAATAATTAATAGTTATTTGATGTTATTTTTTATTTTTATAATTTTATTTTCATTTTTATGGGTTAGTATGGCTAAAGTAGCATTAATAATTTTATTTGTGATGTACAATGTTATTACATCACCACCAAAGTCCATGACCCTCCACCCTTGGAAATAATTTTATATATTATATTATAGTTTATGTTACATGTTTATACTAAGGTTGAAATTTCTGGTCTGGGTATATACATTTACATCACTTTATCACCACCAAAGTATCCAAATATCTCCACCAGTATACTTGTATTACTTCTACTCGGCCTCTTTACTATCCATCATTCCTTCTCACATAACTCAGTATTTTTATTTTTTAATATAGTGTCCCTGTATTTTATCAATTGATATTGTCTATACCTTTAATTTGTTTCTTTATATACCACCAATGAATAAGAGAATACAGTATTTATCCTTCTCCCTCTGGTTTATTTCACTCAGCAAAATATTCTCTGATTTCATCCAAGCTGGAATAAAATACATGATTTCATTTTTTCTTATAGCTGAAATACACAATATTCCATTGTGTGTATGTCTGTATATATGTATATATAACTAATTCATGGAAAAACAACAGTTCAGAAAATGTGCAGACTCAGAATGAATTATAAAAGTAAAACTGAATGGGATATTTCATGGCAAAAAAAAAACACCACAAACTGGGATGGGGGGAGGACATATTTGGTGATGGGTATTCCCCTGATTCAATGTTAATATGTACCTAAAATACTACTGTAAAAGATATGTAAGCCATTATGATAAAAAATTGTGTTGTAATCAGAAATGTTCTTTGACTTACATGTATTATTATATTATATTAATTATATGTTATGTTATGTTACTATATTATGTTATGCTAGTTCACCTCAATATGTTAATCAATTTTATCTCTTGAATTAATTCTTACAATAAAAAAAAACTCCACAAATATACCAAACTCCAAAAAAATGACATAAAATTTCAGGACAATTATGTCAATGGAGTAAATGCACCAATTAAAAGACACGATGTGACAAATTGAATCAGAGCACCGAATTCAACATAGTTATTCTGCAAGAAACACACTTACTAGTCAAAGCAAACACAGATTCAAAGTTAAAGGTTGAATGATAATACTTCACTCAAACGACTCCATTCAAAAGGCTGGAGTGGCCATACTAATATCAGATGACATAGACATCAGGCTTTAAAGGTTATAAGCGATAGAGATGATAATTCTTAAGAGATATGTGCATCAGGAAAATAAATCACATTCCTCAAGATATATGCACCCACTTAAAACTTAAAACACACTTAAAACAACTCCTAATAGATTTTTTAAAAGTGATCAATATTGGGGCTGGAGCGGTGGCACAGAGTAGGTAAGGCATCTGCCTTGACGGCGCTAGTCTTGGACGGACTGCGATTCGATCCCCCAGTGTCCCATATAGTCCCCCAAGCCAGGAGTGATTTCTGAGCGCATAGCCAGAAATAACCCCTGAGCATCACCAGTTATGCCCCCCCAAAAAAACTAAAACAAACAAAAAAAGTCATCAATATTAACAGAATAGTAGTTGGAGATATCAACAATTCTCTTGATAGATCAACCAGGCTAAAAATACACCAATATAAAGGATTTGAAGGAGGCAATGGAAAAGAGAATATTTTCTTTCTTTTTTTTTAATATTTTATTTAAACACCTTGATTACAAACATGATTGTGGTTGGCTTTCTGTCATGTAAGGAACACCCCCCTCCACCAGTGCAGCATTCCCATCACCAATGTCTCAATTCTCCCTCCTCCCCAACCCACCCCTGCCTGTACTCTACACAGGCTTTCTATTTTCCTCATACATTCTCATTGTTAGGATAGTTCTCAATGTACTTATTTTTCTAACTAAACTCATCACTCTTTGTGGTGAGCTTTATGAGGTAAGCTGGAACTTCCAGCCCTCCTCTCTGAAAAAGAGAATCTTAGTAGACATATATGGGCTATTCATCCTCCGAAAAGCAAGTGTATGTTCTTTTCCAATACACATGAAACATTATCCAAGACAGATCACTTCCACAGTCACAAAACATAGCTCCATAAAATCATGGCTATAGAAACTGTATGAACTATATTCTCAGAATACAACTCGCTAAAAATAAAAATGAACAGTAGATATAATTTTAACACCTGAAAATGAAACTTTCTCACTACTGAACAGTGTCATAGAGGAAATTAAAAAAGAAAATAAAAAATTCTGTGAAAACAAAAGATAATGAGAATACTAATTATCAAAATTGTGAGATACAGCAAAAGTTGTATTAGGAGGAAAATTTATAGCTTTGCAAGGATTCGGTAGGAAAGAAGAAAGGGCTTACAAAAATAACTAAATGTCACAAATCAGAATTGAAAAATGACCAACAAAATGAGCTAAAAGCTGGTAGGAGAAAGAAAATAATAAAAATTAGAGCAGAAATTAATGAACTAGAAACCCAAAAAGCAATCCAAAATATCAATTAAAGCAAAAGTTGGTTCTTTGAAAATATAAATAAGATCAATAAACCATTAGAAAGACTCACAGATAGAGAGGACCCTAATACACCAAATGACAAATGAAGCAGGGATGTCACAACAGTCACTACAAAAATTTAAAGGATAAATCAAATTCAAAGGATAAGCTGAAAATCTTTAGGCCACAAAACAAGAAAACCTAAAAGAAATGAATGAATTACTGAACTCCTAGAACCCCCCCCCCACAGATTTGAACCAAGATTATGTGGAATACCTGAACACACTTATCATCATCAAGGAATTGAAGTGGTTATCAAAAAGATTCCCAAAAGAAAGCCAAGACCCCAATGTATTCATTAGCAAATTCTTCCAAGACATAGCAGAACTCATCTATTACTCATCTTTCTTTCACAACATATATCATAACACTTAAAACACAGTAGTGAATCCAAAAAGCCTTCTAAATAATTATTTTTCAGCACAATTATATTTCAGCTGAAATTATATTTCAGCATTAAGATTGGGAGCAAATACATATTTAAATTTGCAATTTTATCACTTAAATTTTAATTATGGCAATTTTTAAATGCCTTTTAGATCTTTTCATTAATTTATAAACTGTTCTAACATAAAAACAAAAACAATTGTTTGTACAACAAAAAGGAAGATAAATTTCTAAGTATTCCCGAGTATGTTTCTGCTTAAAATATTTAGAACCACAGCCATATATAATTTTAATTTCAACATTTGACATTAATTTTTTTATAAAAATGACATATTTTGTTCTTTCAAGTTACCTCAATGACTGTTGGTTTTCCGACATTTTCAGCTGTTGGAGATCCATATAAGACTCCATCACTATAAGGTGTCCTTTGGATATAGCGAAGCCATCCAGGTCGATCAGGATAGCCCATTAAATTTGTATTGAATGTTATGGGATCATTACTAATCTCACCTAGACATAAAATACAGAATTTGGATTGTAAGTTATTTTCAAACAAAAAATTTTAGACATTCCAATCAAAATACTGCTGGCTAAATTTTTTTCTTTCATTTATAGCAAATTACTCTCTTCTAAATAGCCAACTGGTCATTTAAATTCAGTTTGTTTAGAAATTTGATATAACAAATAAAATAGACTCTTAAAAATTAAATTTTTGTCATAGAGTGGTATTAAAGCTCTGACAATGAGACAAATATCTTTAGAAAAATTCATAATATAATTCTCTTAAGAGGTCTTTTCATAAAATTTTGGATGCTATTAAACTAATCTTAGGTATATTTAAAATTATAATAAAACATTATGTAATTTTAAAGGCATAGCAGGATAATTTTAAATAATGTTACAATTAAAATAATAGTAGCAGTTATTAATAATATTAATAGCACCATTATCAGGTTCCTATTCCTGTGTTATATATTCTGCAATCACTATTTCATCTAATTTTTAAACATACTATAAAAGCAGAGCTATTATTAGACCAAATTCTATTGATTGACTATGTAGTTTTCTATATTAAGTAATTTTATATTAATTTTCTATATTAAGTAATTATTAAAACTTATATTAAGTAGTAAAACTAGAATGTAATCCTGGTTGACTCCAGAAACTATGTTCTTTCTTCTCAAATGTTGGAGCTCCTGTTCAAACAGAAACAGTTTGTAAAAAAAAAATGCATCATAGAGCAAAAGAAAACACTTTAAAACAACTGATGAAAATATCATTTTTGTTTTGTTTTTGGGTCACATCCGTCGGCGCTCAGGGGTAACTCCTGGCAGGCACGGGGGACCATATGGGATGCTGGGAATCGAATCGGAGTCCATCCGGGACTGGCTGCATGCAAGGTAAACATCCTACTACTATGCTATCGCTCTGGTCCCCAAAATATCAATTTTTTTTCAAAATATCAATTTTTAAATGCTATTGAAAACAAAATTTTAATGTGTTATGAGAGATTTCAGGTATGCTACCAATAATATCTTATAAAAGTGTTTATATTAACCATAATAAATTTCAGAAATTTGACAATTCAATATAATATATTTAAACCAACAGTATGAGTTCACAATAGAATTATTTTTGAAAAACAAGTTAATCTTGATTAAAAAGGAATATAAAGTTATCTCATATTGCAAATACTTTTTCTTTTTTTCAGTTTTTGGGCCACACTCAAGAGAGGCACTCAGGAGTTAACTCTTGGCTCTGCACTCAGAAATTACTCTTGACAGTCTCAGTGGACCATACGGGATACCAGGGACTAAACTCAGGTCAGCAGCATGCAAGGCAAATGCCCTACCCACTGTAATAATGCTTCGATCCTATAAATACTTTTGGGGAGGGGACATATTTATTGCCATATTCCATTCTCTTGTACTAGTTTTCCACCAATAAAAATTTAGATTAATATAAAACTCACATTTGGACAGTTAAAATAATTTCTACCTACAGGTAAATAATTCGTTAGGACCCCAAGCCTAGGAAATCAGAAATATGTTTGATGCAAAATTTAAAAGTAAATTTTCCTTCTGTAATTAAATTACTAAAATGAGAAATGTCCTATAACAATAAAATCATCACATATATCATTACAAAGGATAGCAATAACATTGTATTATACCACATAATAAAAGTCATTGAAAAAATTTAATAAATCCTTTTTCTGATCAAGAACATACCAGGTTTTGGGTAAGGAGGAAATTCCCCCTTAAAATACTCTCTTTCCAAAACATGAACAAACAGGACACCTGCAGATGGGTATACGTTTCGATCAGAGTGCACCTTTGATAATATAGTGTATACTGAAAGCACAAAGAAAAAATAGGTCAAACAAAACATAAGGTAAGCTCTTGATAGTTCAACTTACTATAAAGGATACTTCATTATTTAGAAATTTCTAGAAAAACTGAACAACATGCAAGATACTATTAATAACTTTGGTTATGAGGGAAGTGATTTTATAACAAAACATGCAACATCTTTCAACTTACTGTTTTAAGATTTTTTCCAGTCCAATTTTGAATACATACTATAAGCAAAATTTAATATATTCACTATTTTAATTGGTACTAATATGGCCAACCATAAAATACTTTATAACTTTTTAAGGAAAATGATGAGAATGATCAGCTACAGAAATGTCAGTTTTCATTTTTCCTTCTTTCAAAGTATATATAGTAATTTTCAAAAGGTAAGAATTTCCTTGTCAGTCAAAGCATGTGACTGCATAATAAAGTCCATTTGTAATATAATTTTCTAATAAATTTATTAAATGCATTATATATTTTATTAATATCACTATTCTATACCTACTAAAATTATTTATTGCATTTTCATTTCTTATGTGGCAGTAGTTCATACAATATAGCTAATCTAATACAGCCTTAAATAAGTAGTACAATTACATAATATAGTACAAATCATTCAAATGAAAGGAGTAGATTTCATCATTTGTAGGTTACTTAAGATATATGTTGTGAATACATTAAAATGGCTAATTGGTTTGACAGGTTTCCACCTATTGTTTTTCTTCTGATAATATCATTCCTACCAATATATTACTGCCATTAACCTAGTCAACTCTACAAACTTTTTTGGATTTAAATTTTCCTGATTTACTAATGGCTACAGATTTTAAATAAGCCTTATCAGGTCAGTTCTTTCTCTTAGTCACTGATAGATTTTAAAATTCAGCAATTAACCTTTAGAATCCCAAGACTGCTCATTTCAGGCCACAAATGACTAAAAATCTCTGGGTGGCAAGACAACTGACATAATTTTTTCAGCATAAAATTAGTAGTACCCACAAAATGTTTCTTGATTTGTAAAAATTTATCCCTACTCTTCTGTGGATGGCTGCCAAAAGCAGAGAACTGAACTAAAATATTTGGTTTGTAGCTTGATATATCCATATCTTTACTACTAGAAAAACAACTTCAAAGGTTAATTGCAGGTTATATCTAAACTAGATTGTAGTCTCCCTTGTTTTATACTGATTTATTTTGTGCTAGTATTCTTAAGTTTTCCCGAGATATTAAAGACACCCAAATAAATATAAGGAACATACTCACCTATGGAAATTATAGAAATATTTCATTAAAAATAAGAATGAATGAATTACAGAAAAACAGTGTAAAAGACTATCTCCACCAGTTGTATTTTACAGCACCCTTGTATGCAAGGTGCTATGGGGAAAATGAAGGTAAAAGAGGCACAGACCCTGCCCTCCATAAATTTAGCACCTAATAGGATATAATCTCAAATAGTTACATTACCCTAGCAATACCTGTACAGAAATAGAAAGCAAAAAAAAAATGGGAAAATTAATCTGAAAAAGATTCATGTAAAAAACAGAACTCTGTATGATTCTTAAAATATTAGCAGGATTCTGACTTTGACATTGGTGATGGGAATGTTGCACTGGTGATGGGTGGTGTTCTTTACATGACTGAAACCCAAACACAATCATGTATGTAATTAAGGTGTTTAAATAAATTTAAAAAAAAAATCTCTTATCTTTAAAAAAAAAAGAAAGAATTTTTTTTTTGCATTTCAGTGATAAAAAATGATGTAATATACAATCCTGTGGTACTAGAATCTTTTCACGGAAGAGAACTAAGTAACTATAATAGATATAGTGTCTTATTTCAGATAGGAGGGAGAAAAACTGGAAAGAAAATAATGTCAACTTATAGAGTTTAGATTTCCTACTGAAAACTTATTTAATTCTACATGGAAAGGTGTATGTAATTCCAGACCAATCAAAACTCTACATTCAAAGCACAATAGTATAAAATAATCTAAAGGAACCTTTTCTAAGTTAATGTAACTCATACTTGCAGACATTAAAACACCTTAAAGTCTGACAATGAATTTTATTTATGTTTATTATTTTCTCAGTAAGGAGCATCTGGCATATTGGAATAATTTTATCAGTGCCTACTGTATGAATGAACGCATTCTCGTAGAATGTAGTGGAGAGGTAAACACAGATCTTAGTCTTGAAAACTAAATACATATGCTAAATTCAAATTTCAAATTTTCAATTGAAATTAATTCTAGTGTACACAGCAGCATAATTTTTACTACCACGTGGCAGTAAAAACTGCATCATAAATAAAAAAGAAAGTTTGTTTAAAATAAATACCATTAAATTTGTTTTTTTTTTTTCCTATATAACCTCAGTACAACCCCAGTTAGGGCCAGAAGTAAAACTGCAAAAGGGTATCTGCCACTCTGCATCATATCATATTGAGGACTGTGTAAAACATTTCTGTTTTGGTTTTCATAAAAAATCTATAATCTACAGAACTAAACCACAATGATCCATAGCCCTCCTGTACTTTAAGATGACATGCACATTTATTTATTCATGTATACTCAATTGCCTTTCTGCAATCTACTGAACTGCATACTTGCTGGTCAGTTACCTTGGCAACTACACAGTAAAGCCTGCTTCATTTTAAATATAGTATGCCATGCACTTTGGGAAAAAACATGATACAGATGTAGCACACGTTCATCATCCAGAAATGGAAAATAACTAAACCATGATGTTTTGTTTGTAAAATAATATTTCCTTTCTCTAGAACCAGTTTAAGTTATGGGCAACCACACATTTCAGATAAATGCATGCCATACCTTTATCACTGTTACTTGCAAAACAAATAAATTATCAACGAAGGCTGTGTAGCCAGTATTTATGCCTTCTTACTTTCCAGAACAAATGACACAGAACTCAAAATTATAAGCTCTATTTATAAATAATGCTGATAATATCAGAATCAGTACCTACAAAGAATGTACTAATATTTAATACAAGTTGCATTCACATATGTATGTCTTGGCAGAACTCACAAACAATAAGTTATTTTTCTTAAGAGCAAGTCTGGAAAATCGAATCTAGACACTCCAAGAATACAAAATGCTCAAATTTAATGATCTGAAACATACATGTGTGTACAGTGCTATACTAAGCAAGCTGAGTGCACAGAGCCTATATCTTTCTTTACATGGCATGACTTTACAATATCTATACTACAAATCCATTACAAACACATGACAAGTGAAAGTGAAAAGCAGTATAATGCTAAATCACTTTAAATCCACCATCATTAGTGGTAGAAATCATTAAACCAAAATTTCTACTCACAGGTTATCAAGAACATCATGTTCAAATAGTAAATGTAGCGACATTTGCAAAAATTTGTAAGTTTGTGGGTTAAAGGGCATTTTTTAATAAGAAGTTACATATGTGAACTGGGTAAGGCAAACAGGTATGGTGAAAGTGAGTAATTATGTCATTCTATTTAAAACTAGCTTTAATGTTTTTTCACCACATCACCAAAAAAATTTAAAAAAAAAAACTGTGTTCCATATGTTAAAAAAAGTACGGAAATGACAAATCATTTTATTAGTATATATTGTGACAGCAAAGAGCTAAGTAACAGACAGTGATGACTATCTTATTTTGGTGACTATCTTACTTTAAGTAATTTAGGCCTCATGTTAGCTAAATAGTGTCCTGTCTCCTTTTATTAACAGTCCATCTGAAATTTTCTCCCAATGAAAGCTACATCGTGATGAAACTAAGAAGCCGTGCATCTGTGTGCTTATTTACAATTACTTCAAACAAAAGCAAATTGGGATCTATTTAGTAAACATTAAATTTTGAAGAATTGTGATGGTGTAATACTAATGAAAACATAGTATATTAAAATTACAATTATAACAATGATTATTTTTAATGGCTTGTACCCATGCAAAGGCACATACATAGTCTTTTCTCTACAAAAAGTCCTAAGAACATTTATTAGTTCTTTTTGAATAGCGCCAAGAACAAACACTTGGCTATAGGGATGCACACTAACTGCTAAGTATGAGAGCCTGCACGTTCAGGCCAGATTAAATCTAATAGCCTCTCTCCATAAAATCTGTTAGGAGAAAGCATAGACTACTGTCAGTATTTATACCTACATGATCTTTATTGAGAAACCATATATATTATATATACGTGATATATTAAGCATATAAAATCATATATATGATTTTATAGATGCTTTAACCACTTCTAAAAGCTCATTTATATCACCATTTTCCACATTTTAAGAGTTAGTAAAATTTATAGTAAGTAGATTTATAGATTTATTATAGATTTATAGTAAAATTTCAGCCTTCTAGGATACTCGAGGAAAGAAATATCCCAGAATTAAAGTGGAATTTTAAAATACTCTAGTCTGTTCTTTTTCTTGATGGCGTAAGATCATCATCTGTACAATAATGATTACATTCTGCTTTATTATACAATGAAGTCCTTATGAACTGGTTGTCTTATCATTTACTAATCAGACTGGTGTTGACAGGTTCTAGTCTGCCAAAGCTTTTTAAGGTTGTATTTTATAGATTTCCTGTTTTCTCATCTGCAGACAAACTGTCAGCTGCCATTTCCCATTGTTATCAGTATGTTTCCCATAGCAACCTCTCTATCCCTTCTAATTTGTTGTTATTTGCTCAGACTATAGACTACCAAATGAGTGAGATTACATATTATAGTAAGTACAAATTTGTACTGTCTTAACACAGGCGGGAATCTGCTAGACATGAAAATCAGAAGCTGCATTCAGAAATCAGAAGTAGCATCCAAAGGTTGCTTGGTGTTATATTTCCTGGTTTTCAGTAAACAATGTGCTACTGAGAGCAGATTTTTACTATCTAGATTTTTACTAGGATAAAACCATTAGTTGAAGAAATGGCTGTGTAAATTGCATGTACTAAATGCATTTGGGAATAAATAAGTCTATCATAGAAAATCATAATTCAACTTACTAAGCCAACATGATTAGGTCAAATAAAAAAGAGTGCATTTAATTTTTTGTATCAAATAAGTTATATATTTGGTCTGTTGCAAATATAGTTCATAATTAAAATAAAGATATTTATTAAGTCATCCATGACCCTTAGCAATAACTGTCCTATACAGCAGATTACTAAGAAATAAAAATATATTTCAAAAAGCATTTCAATTATGCTTATTTGATTTTCATGTTCAAAATATTTTAAGATATAAACTATTCAGTAGGAAACAGAAGAAGGGTACTCTTAACTGAACACAAAATATTTAAATAAGAGAGAGCATACTTCTCAACTGTATTACTATCTTAATAGGATTATCTGGGAGAAACTAAATAAGGATGATGAAGAAAATAATTAAATATACTTAAAATACATTTAAAAATACAAGATAGTCACATCTTGCATAGCTTATAACATGAAATTTTGTATAAATAACTAAACATATCGATTGCTCAAAGTCCTATCCACAGTAAAGATAGAATTCTCTGCTAAAGCTAATAGCTGGAATTAAACATTTTTTAGTTTTTAAACCACACTCAGTGGTGCTCAAGGCTCTCCTGGCTCTAGAGTCTGGTATCACTCCTGGCAGGCGCGGGGATCACCTGGGGTGCTGGGAATTGAACTCAGAAAGCTCCCTACCCACCATAATATCACTTCAGAGTCTGGAATATTTTTTTAAATAAGGTTACATCAAAAACACAATTGTTAGACTTACTTTATTATTTTATTACCCCTCTCCAAATAGAAGTCATTTATTTTACTATATTTTCAATCGTGTTAATTAAAAATTATAAGCACTGACAAAAATACAACTTCCTGTCTTATATTTACAGCCTTAAAAGATTATTGTGAGATTCAGAGATCCAGAAAACACAGTACTCAAAGAAGCTATAAGCAATTAATCAGAATTAATGTCAAGATATAAACCTATTTGTTATCTTTTCATCAAGAAATAACAAAGTTTTTGAAGCCTACATATTTATGGTCCTATCCCTTATTTTTAACACACTTATTTTATCAAATTGATATTTATTAACCCTGGTAATTGCTACCTAAAATATTTGGAAATACATTAATGTTAAGCCCAAAATTTAAAAAAAATATTAACTTTCTCACTAAGATCTGCCTTTTATAAATTCAACTTTACAAAGCCTGGCTTCTAACCCAAAGCATTTCTCAGCCATCTGTCCTTCAACCTTTGTGTGTATTCAAAAATCAAAGCCCTTCCAAGTCATTCATTTATAGTGGTGGCTAGCTACTTTTTTTTTTCCAGTCACAGGGAACTCCTATGTAGGTAATAAAATCCATCACAGGGAAGGGATTATATTGCCTAATTATTTTCTAATTTTATTTTAAAATAAATGGTTCACTTTTCTAAAAAAAAAAGAAAAAAAAAAGCAGAAGGGTTTCATTGTAGGATATCAAACCCACCACCAACCAAAAACAGAAAGCATTAACTGAAACCCCTTTGCCAAAGCCATTTTCCTAGACTTGATTTAAATACTTTGATTTTCCATATAATGATCACATTTTTTTCCTTTAAATATCAGTTGCAAAGTGGTTACAAACCATTGTTAATTGGTGATCAATAAACTTTGTCTCACAGAACACTGCATTTGAAAAGGCCTTTAGATATCATCCCATTTGGGCATGCAAAATACCCACCAAGAGACAAATCAAAGTATTACTTCCTGTTTGGATGTGCCTTCAGCATTCTAATTAACTTATAATTCTTGACAGATAGTAGGTATTGGCATGCATTTGTTCTTCTGGAAAATTCATTTCTCACTTTATAAATGATAAAACTGAATCCAATAAGATTTAGTGAAAAGTTTAAGACCCAATTGATTTATAAAGGTAATAGCCAAGACTTGAACCCCAGTCAGCAGTTATTTATGTATTTGAAATCATTTGTTATTTATACATATTATTATAAGCCATCACAGTAAGCCAATTAGACTGCATACACATAACTTTTTCAATTAACTCTCTTTTTTATGATTAAGCACAATTTGATTTACCTTACTAAATTTATTCTATTATTTCTTCAGGTTATCTTAATTATGTTGCACAATCGGAAGAAGCTGACAATCATAATTTCATGATTTTCATAATTCAAAAAAAAACCCTTAGGTATTTCTTTTAATATATTTGCTGATGCAGACCACCTGTAGCTCATACTTGATTGTGATTTAACACAAATTGTAGTGCTAATATGTTAAAAGAAAAAAGTATATCTTATAAACATTTTAGTCTTATAGCCACTGAAGACACTTCTCTGATTTTCCAGCTTTCAGGAAAAAAAGAAGAATGCCTATTTTCAGCCACAGGGGCATTTTCTGTTACTCTAACCAAGAAAGCAAGAATAATCTAGAAACTTATCTACTTTCAAGAAATGTATTACATTGTGGATCAAAAGTTGGGGAAGATCTCCTTTTAAGATGGCAGAAGAGATTTCTACCAAATAATTTTAAAATATACATTAATATCTTTTTCATGAGTATCCACTAAAAGTTAACATGTAAGTTTAAAATAATTAGAAAATTAGGACAAGATTATTTTGAGTCTCTCTTTGTTCCTCTCTAGAAGCTTACAATAAACCTATAGGTAGAGAGAGAGCTTCCCCTTAACTTTGTGAGAAGTAATGCCTAGAATTGAGCCACACACACACACACACACACACACACACACACACACACACACACACACACACAAAGCTAAACTAAAGGTAACCTATTTTAAAAGGTAAGTTGCCCTAAGAGAAGACTCAGCAAAGGTTAAGTATATAAATAAGTATTGTGAAGACATTTTATTTTTAATTTCATGGGTAAATTTTAAGTTCTATTTCATCTTGAAAAGAAAATTGATCTTGAGTGTTCTTTTATGAGTTCTTAATCCCCAATGTGTATAAAGGTAAGAAAAGCAAAAAGGACAAAAAATATATTGATCCAATATAACCCAAATTCCTGTAAATTTGTTTTACCAAGGAGGCATCATCCTGCTGCTAAAGAATTAGAAACAATTTCAATTTTAAATTTTCTTAATACAATTTTAAAATAAAACTTATACAGAAAAATACCTGCTAAACTTATGTCTACGAGTGCTCTTAGTAGGGTAAAAAAAGTACAGGAGGTATTTCATGCAAAACACCCTAATTCAATTCCCATTAACATATACAGTCTCCTGAGCACTGCAAGGAGTGATCCCCAAGCACAGATCTAGGAGTTATCCCTGTGCACCACCAGGTGTGACACGAAAACAAAACAAAACAAAACAAAAAAATCAAGCAAATGAAAAAGAAATACTCTTGGAGTCTTTTGTGCTCTCTTGAAATTATCATGAGAGGACTGGAATTGATGATTAAGAATGAAAAAAATATCAGACTTTTTCCTGGAAAACTTTAGAGTATAAACAGATGCTAGTTTATAATCATGCACATCTGAAATTTATATATATTTTCTAAGGTTAACATTACTTCAAAGAACATTTAAAAACTAAAAATGATCGTCACATAAGCTACTAGGAACAATTAGCCATATAAACAATTTATCTTGCTACCTATTTATTTTGGTTATACAGAACTATAATGATAAATTTAAAGTGGTTTAAAGAAAACCAGGAAGTGAAAATTTCAAAGGATGAAAATCAAGAGAAATTGATGAAGTAAGAGAATGTGATAATGTTAGCTAGTTAAACTCGGGAGATTTTAGGTATATCATTTCTATTTCAAGTTATTTTTCAGGTTTCAAGTAGAAAATCAGTTTGAAGTTCAATTGAAGCATAAAATTTAAAGAAAGAATATACAAATATTTCTTAAGGAGTGCAGAAAATATGAATTGTAGATCACTGTAAGTAACTGAACTGGTTTAAACCTGGCTAAAGGGTATCTTTTTGAGAAGTCAAATAGGAATAGGAGGTACATGCCTAAGAGAAGATAGTTCTAGAAATTAATTTTAAAGAAAAGAAATTCGAAAAGGGGAAGAGGATTATAATGTAAGAGTCTCAGACTAAGAATCTTTAGGGATCTTGTTCAGAGTTTCAGGAATCAGGGCAATAGATTTGGAGATAACAGAACAATTAGGGCATAGAACACAGTTCAATCCCTGGCACGACAGGATTTCCTGAACATTGAAAGTCCTGAACAGCACCTGATTCTCAGGTTGTACTACTGAACTACTGGACAGATTGGTCAATTATTGCGGAGTGGCCTTTGCAAGCACTGTGAAGATTAGAAAACAGGGAGAATTGGTGTATTAAAGAGGGTGAAACTCAATTTGATACGGAACCAGAAAGATGTCAGCAGTCAGGGGAAAGAAATTCTCTGAAGGGAACAAGAGTGAATCCCTTGAGATTCCTAAGGAAGTTATAAAAATTACTGCAATAAAACTCTATTTTTTTCTTATCTTTAGTAATGAAAAATCACTTTAAAAATCAAAGGTGTTAATGAGTTTATCACAAAAATAGCAGAATAGAACATATATAGGGAGTCTGTATTACTGTGAAATAAATTTGGATGTAGAAGTTTATACCTGAAGGATAATTTGGTAGTAACTGAATAAAGGTTAGTGACTTTTGTCAGGAATATACTAAGTAAATGAGACATCACTCCTTAAAATTAATCTGGAATATATTATCTGTCAATAATTTATTTTATCATATAAATTATTCTTTAAAGATACTTCTCAATTATTATTTTTATAGACAATATAACTTGCTCAAAGTTATGGAAAATTTATTACTCTTCTGTTAATGTTTATGAACAAATATAACCAATTTTGTCTTGTGTTTCTAAGAGCAGAGACATAGAAAGTAGATTGGTGATCTGTAAAGATAAAAATAATTGAGAAATATCAAAGGAAAGTTCATGCTAATAGTTGGTGTTTTAAAACAACAAACCTCTGACTACTAAGTCTTTTTCTCCCAGATGAAATGCATTATTTCAAAGGTTCCGTCATGCTGCTAATGGGTATATTTAGAGAAAGAGAATAAAAATTTAGAGAAAACAATTAATCATTCAAGGGTCATCATTCCAGTAAAGCACAGTGTCTACTAATTATTTAGTAGTAAAACATGCCTATTTTTTTATAGAAAAAAGTTATTTTTAAAAGCATCCTCAATTAGCAGAACTATTTCATGATCATTTTCTAAGGTTACATATATTGATTTAAAATTATTTATGTGAAATGTACTACTTAATGCTTTTCAATATTACAAATACATATAATAACCACACAGGCACAATTTTTATAAGTAACAAGCTAGTGTCTAAGTAAGGGGCAACAACAAAAAGTTAAAAACAGGGAGCATGTTTAGTTGATAGCAGAAAAGCTACAACAAAGAGAAAAACTTGGGGAATAACAAATTAAAAACAGAAAGTATATAAGGTATTTTAGAAGATTAGGAAAACAAAATTTATCATTTTTTCCAAATT
The DNA here is from genome assembly GCF_024139225.1 of Suncus etruscus. Classification (NCBI taxonomy): domain Eukaryota; kingdom Metazoa; phylum Chordata; class Mammalia; order Eulipotyphla; family Soricidae; genus Suncus; species Suncus etruscus. The sequence goes on from NC_064848.1 coordinate 87,838,506, forward strand.
GTTAAAAAAAAGTCCATTTTATGACTAAAAAAGCAAAAGGAATTATTGGAAGCAGACATTTGACTCTCCAAAAGAGATTTAGCTTTACAACCTAAACTCACCATCTTTCTTCCCAGCAGCCATTTTTCTGCTCATAATAAAATTGTTTGCCTGCTTGGTCTTCCAGTTAACTGTTCCATTTATGCCATCAGCACAGCTTAATAAAAAAGCTTTTCAGAATAAAAAAAATGCACAAAAATTAATGTCAAATTAAAATAACTCTCAGAGATCACCTAGTATTAACTGAAATCAGATTCCTTCCAGTACAGTTAGCTATTTAGTCTCATTCCATAAACATATCTTGCATGTAAATACAAGGAATATATAAAGCTTAAGGTAAACAGTACATAATTTCTGCTCCTTAAAGGAACTATAATCTAAAGAATCTGATAATTATGTAAGTTATGTACAGAACTATAGTTTATATCTATAATTACATAGACACATATCTAATATCTGCTATAACACTGAGGAATCAATTCTCCTGTCTAGAAATTATGTAATAAGTTTAAACTATTGCTTAAATTTCTAGCTGAGTTTTACAACATTAGTGGATAGCAATTACTAGAGATGGGGTAATGGGGTGAGAAATAAGGACAGTTATTTCTCAAGTATAGGACAACAGCCAGCCAATAAATCACTAATAAGAAGAACATATGTAGCCATTTACAAGTGATCATGGAGATAATAATGACAATACTATTCAAATTTCTAAATGTGGAAGAAAAAGAAAAACAAAGATAGCTTGAAACGAAATCAAAGACAGCTTGAAATGTTTATCCAACAGTAATGCATGAAGAAACACCCCCACTCCTGAATGAAAATGATCATTTAAATTTGGGATATATTAAATTTGGAAGTCTGTAGCTCTCAAGGCAAAACCATCAGAGGTGGGAATAGAGCTCAGTTTCATTAAGAGAATCTAATGGAACATCAGATGCAGATTTAAAATTTATATTCAGAGAATTATTATTGCCCCAGAACAATGTCTTTAAAATCTTATGCTCTCATGCAGTACCCACTAGGTCCTCATGTACAAAGTGAAATGAAAAAAAACATTAAATTTGCTTTTTTGAACTCATCTATCAAGTTGTAAATCTTCTTTCTTAAACCATACAAAATAGTATCATACATTATAAATCTTACTACTTACTCTCCTAATTTTTCATCCTAACTTTCAGACTTGATTCTGAGCACTATCTTTCTAATTACAGACTAGGTGGTCTTCATCTCCCTTTTCCTTCCACTAGCCAGCTCAAGTACATTATCTCAGAACAGGCCAAGAATCCCCTATGACAAACCCTGTAGTTTTATTCTGGACCTAAAATGTACCAAGAAAGAATGCACAAAAAGTATAAGGGACAGCAATGACAAAATAATGTATTAATGAAAACATTTCCATAACAAAAGCAAAGAGTGATTCAGCAAAGTGAAGGAGATGGGGACCTGGGCAAAAGTATGCCTGGAAGGGTGATTTCTTTGTACAAGGCTAGCCTGACCTCAATCCCTGGTACCCCATACACTTCCCAAGCCTAACCAGGTAGGGTTGGCTCTACCTGAGCTCTGTATGTGAGCACAGAGGTAGTAAGTAAGCCCTGAGCACCACAGGGTGTGGCCCTCAAAACAAACAAACAAAAAGGCAAAATGGGTACAAAAGTCAGAGGTTGCATTGAGCAATTGAGCCTGTATTGTCAATGTATCAATGAAGATGTCAAGAAAGAATGTATTTAACAGTCTCACATAGTTCAAAAAGGTCAAAGAATGAGAGCTTAGAAAAGATTGCTAGTCTTGAAAAATTAGGTTACAGATCAAACCTTGAAAGTAGAGTTCCAATAAAGTAGAAAGAGAAGTCAAACTGCAAAAGGGCATAATGCAAATGCAATAAGTGCAGTTAGTTTTTCCAGAATATTGGCCAGCACAAGGGAGCTCAGATACAATACAAGTGAAGGAAAGGAGCAAGATACAAAAGAGTGTTTGTTATGTTAGTGTAGGAACGTATTTTCCGCATAAACTGAGGTAAAGACATGAGAAAGAAAAAGACTACAAATAAGGGGCTGGAGAGAGAGCACAGCTGCGTTTGCCTTGCAAGCAGCCGATCCAGGACCTAAAGTGGTTGGTTCAAATCCCAGTGTCCTATATGGTCCCTGTGCCTGCCAGGAGCTATTTCTGAGCAGATTGCCAGGGGTAACCCCTGAGCACTGCTGGGTGTGGCTCAAAAACAAACAAACAAACAAAAGACTACAAATAAACAACAGAAAAATAACTTAAGAGATATAATCCAAGGAAAATTAGACTGGGTAGGACCAAGTATTTATACAAGTAAAAAGTTCACGAATAAGAAAACAAGGACAAAGTGAAGGCAGAAAAATTAGTTGGAGTTTCAGGATATTTAATGCTGAAAGAATTCCTTGCTTTTGTAAATCCAGAGATAAAATGTGTATATGTTTCTCAGAATAAATTTAAATAAAATTCTGAACTTCAACTAAATTTTGAAAAATATCCAAATAGTCTTCTAAAATGTAAGAAGAATGCAATTCAGGGCTCAAATTATTAAAAGAGGGGCCGGAGAGACAGCATGGAGGTAAGGCATTTGCAGAAGGACAGTGGTTCGAATCCTAGCATCCCATATGGTCCCCGAGCCTGCCAAGAGCGATTTTTGAGCATAGAGCCAGGAGTAATGTGACCCCCAAAAAAAACAAACAAAAAATTAATAACAGTATTGAAAAGATAGCACATAAGATTAGGCTTTTGCCTTGCATGCAACCAATCCTAGTTTGACTCCCTGGAATCACATATGATCCAGAGGTCACTGCCAGCGATCGCACCTAAGAACAGACACAAGACTAACCCCTGAGCAACACTGAGTATGCCCCATACCATTTCCTAATAAACAAAATCACTGGGTATTCATTTCAATGATACCTGAGAATAGAAATAAAATGTCCTACTACTCTAGGCAAGAGACTAATTATTTGATATCTAACTTAAAATATGTAAAGTTACAACTGGGAAAATAGTTCATGTAATAGAGTACTTGCCTAGCATATATGAGACCCTGATTTTAATATTGTCTCTGAGTGCTCTATGATCTTAGCCACAAGCACCAACCCAAAAACTGTGCTGCTGGATCACCCAAGCACCTAACCCATCATATTGGGCACCTCCTAGTGGAACATCAGTCAAAGTAGCTCCTATAATATTTAAATGATTAAAAAAACTTAACTTATGTATTATAATATTATTTCTACTATAAAAAATCTTGTGAGTGATATGCCTATTAAGTACTTTAATGACTGTAATTATGTCCTTAAATATAGATGAAAAATAAAATAGTCCTTTCCTAAATAATTTAACCTAAAGCAGGATTAAAAAAATGTTAATGTTATTATTTGAGGCCTCTCAACACCTCATAGGGTTCCCTGGTATCTTTCAGGAGTAATCACTGAGTACTGAACCAGGAATAAGCTCTAAGCACCTCCCAAATAAACAAAAAAGAAAATAACTTACTTATTAAGTGTTCACCTGATAGCTGTGTTCCAACATGCTGAATATAGAACACCTAGGCAACTCTCTAAAAATATATATTCACACATACCCCCAAAAGCACATAACAAAACTATTTTAATACACATATTTATGATTCCACCATGGAGAAGCTATGTAAGTAAGTTATATTCACTAATCAGGGAATAAAATGTAGAGGACTCAAAGAAAAACTACAGAAACCAAGAGTGTTTTGCACATACTATATGATATATGAGGCCACTCCACAGAACTGAAAATCTTACCCTCACCCATCTCCAACTGCGCCACTGATGAGGCCAATTTACATGAACATGTAAGTCACTTTGATAATTATAATCCATTAAAAATGATAGCAAGGGAAAGAGTTGAAAACCTGGAGTTGTGTTTAGTATATGGGATGCCCAGGCATGGTCCCCAAAACTGCCATCAATGACCCTCAAGCAGAGAGCACATTACAATTCCCATTTATGTGACCCCCAAACCAAAAATCCACAAAAACTAAACAAAACAAAACAAAAATCAATGGACTGATGACTGTGCAGGAATGAACTTAAAGAAGAATATCCTGTAGATATCAGGCATTCAATGAATTGTTTCACTCTTCCAATTTTTGGGAGGAAAAACTCCATAGAGATTTACTGCAAAAAAAAGCATTGCTGGAGCAGTGCAAGCGGTAGGGCATCTGCCTTACAAGCACTAGCCTAGTATGGACCACAGTTCGATCCCCCAACGCCCCATATGGTCCCCCAAGCAAGGAGCAATTGCTGAGTGCATAGACAGGAATAACCAACCCTGGGTGTGGCTCAAAAACCAAAAAAAAAAAAAAAAAGAAAGGAAAAAGAAAAAGAAAGCATTGTATAGGTGCCCAAGTATCCCAGGTGTGCTTCCCTTTATTCTATTCAAGTGGTGATCATAATGCTGTGCATAAAATTACTGAAAATTATATACACAAAATCACATTAATTGTACCTTATGGAAACTTAAGTCTATGGATTTGTCTTATAATCATACATATGCTATAGCATATTTTGGGCAAGACAACCAGCATCTCATTGATTATACTTCCCAGGTTCTATAATGCCTCAGTCTGGATGCCTCAAGTTTAATGTGATTGGTGCCTCAACTGTTTAAAAATTATAAGGTTTGAGGATACACATATTAATTCACCCAAAGTTCTATCTTGACAGCATAAGTCTACAGTCTAATAAGTCTAAGAAGACAATCTTATATGGGTATAACAACACATGTTATTAAAGGCAACTCATAATGTCATGGAGAGTGTAATTTCTTAAACATTCCAATTCTTACATTTTGGAGAATATCTTGATAACATAGAAATAACCATTTCTGGGGCTGGAGAGATTGCATGGAGGTAGGGTGTTTGCCTTGCATGCAGAAGGATGGTGGTTTGAATCCTGGCATCCCATATGGTCCCCCATGCCTACAAGGAGCCAGGAGTAACTGCTGAGTAATGCTGGGTGTGACACAAAACCAAAAAAAGAAAGAAGAGAAAAGAAAAGAAAAGAAAAGAAAAGAAAAGAAAAGAAAAGAAAAGAAGAGAGAAGAAAAGAAAAGAAGAGAGAAGAAAAGAAGAGAGAAGAAAAGAAAAGAAGAGACAAGAAAAGAAGAAAGAAGAAAAGAAACAGAGAAAGAAAGAAAAAAAAACCATTTCTTTCTCATTGTGTACCTAAGATTATGAATTCACCCCATGAACTTCTTTTATAGAAAATTATTGTAATCTGTACATTGCAAAAGATAGAACAGGGGCTGGAGTCAAAGTCCAGTGGTTAGAGCTATTACCTTGCACATGGCTGAACCACGCTTGGTTCCCAGCATCCCATCTTGCCTCCTGAAAACCACCAGGAATGAACCCAAAGCATAGAGCCAAGAATAAGTCCCGAGTACCAATGGATGTGACTCTCTAGATCCCCCCAAAAGAAAGAAACATACAGAACATTCACAAAAATAAAGGTAGTGGGGTTTTTTGTTGTTGTTGTTGTTGTTGTTTTTCAGGTTAGGAACACTAGTTTCCTGCATACAATGCATGCACTTTACCACTGAGCCACAATCACAGCTGCCCAAAGGCAAGTATTTCAAGTTTGATTTTCATTAGAAAAGGGTCAGAGCTATTTGTCCCCAAGCGAACTTATTTACATTTAATTAAAAAACATGCTTCACGTTTTAAAATATTTCCTCCATACATAACCCAAGATTAAATCTAGTATTTAAAGAAAAGGTTATTCCATATAGACTGTTTTTTGAAATCTTTCTGAAGATAATGGAGCATTCTCAGAAATCCTGAGAGAACTCCACTGTTCTCGTTGGATTCATGATAATCCATGTTGCAAATGTACCTAGATTAATGTTGCTCTAATTCCCAAACACAAAAGCAAATAATAGCATGCATATTGCATTAACACTTCCAACAGACTAAAGTAAGAAGATATTCAGCCAATTATCTTGCTTAGCCTGTAATATAATTTATTATATTTAATAATATAATTCCTCAATGGTCCCATACTCTAGCATGAAAGTCCTTAAATCTTGAGTTAATCCAGAAGTGGCTGGCATGAGTTTGAATTCCCTAGAAATCACATAACACAAAGTTTATCTTAAAATTCCATGATTCATTTTGAGTCTTGTAGCAGCATGACTACATTTCATCTGGCCCGAAGTAGACATTCTCTGAAGAGACATTACTCTTTCCAAACCTGAATAATTTGCTGACTGAGAGAGGAATGGTTCACTATTTAATAAAGGTAACTGAAGAGTTGCGAATAGTGACTGATTCCTGATGAGCTAATCAGAATGTCAAGGGATACAAATAATAAATAATAACTTACTCCAATACTACTATTCAAGTAAGCAAACAGCAGGATATGCCAAATGAAACTAATCTAATTAATATTCACCTTCGATCCCAACAACTTAGTCTGTCTCTGTTCACTTTCATCTGTTTCTTCTTGTTTTATTCAGAGATCAGAGACTTCATTTTCATAAATTGAATATATAGTTTTATGTTTCCTACAACTATTTTTCCCTTTCACTTCCACTCCCATAACTGTGCCTTAAATATTTTTTTGTTTCCTCCCTTTAGACCACTACCCATAATACTTTTCAACTGGCCTCTTCTGGGGCCAGAGAGATAGTAAAAAGTATAGGGTGCTTGCCTTTCTCACAGTGGACTGGAGCTTGATCTGTGGCACCCTATTTTGTCCCCTGAGCCCACCAGTAGTGCTACTTTAGAGCAGAGTCAGAAGTAAGCCTTAAACACCAGTAGGTGTGGCTCAAAAACAAAACAAAAATTACCTCTTGTATTAAAATGTTATTTTCAATTTTTTCTAATAGTGGCTAAAATTATCAGTTGTTGCCATGCTTTGAGTGCTAGGTACAAAGCATTAAATTAAGGGTGTGAATTTTAACTGAATTTGACATCAACATAAAGTAGATGTGATTAGTTCCATTTTAGTTAGGAAACAATATAACTTACCCCAGATCATGTTTAATAATTGGAAAAGCTGGATTTTGAACCAATTTCTTTGTTAATTGCAAAGTCTATATCATCTATTTATTAATAATACCTAAATGGATACATAGAAAAGCAATCTATAAGCTATTGTTTTATGTAATTTGAGGTCCTATAATTACCACGAGGTCACATCCAACTTATTTGTTCTTGGAGAAAATAATCTTTCCTGACTTCTGGGTTGTAAATAGAGGCAAAGCCAATAGAAATTAATTACATAAATTAGTATACATATATTTGTATACACAATTAAATTTAAAAAAGCTAAAGAAGTCAACTGAAACAAATAGGGTGAAAAATATTTCCAGATATTTTTCTGTTCACCTCAATATTTTTCTATTCATCCCAGTATCGACAAAGTCAGAAAACTATTATTAAAGAGAAGTGTCAAAGCAAGACTTTAAACAAGTAATAGAAGATTAACAAGCCTCCAAATTTTGTTTAAACTGAAGGACCTGTCTATGCAGAGCACAGTAATTATTTAATTTAATTAAAGCCATTAGATTATGTAATTTTGAAACACACTAAGTAATAAAGTAGGCTTTGGAGTAAACTAGAATTGTGACTACATACAGAAAGGTGGTATTTAAGCAAGAGAGTCTATGAAGACAGAATGTCCAGGTTCAAATTGCAGTTTTTGTCCATTGGGAAAGTTAATCGATGTCTTTGTACATCAGTTCCCTCGTCTGATAGAATCAAAACTGTGAGCATTAGCAATGCATACTGTGAGTATGAAATGAGATAAATGCATTTATAATCTCTGTAAGACTGCCTAGCATATAATGATGATCATGATAAAATGTAAGCAGCTATTATACTGATTCTTTAATTAATATGAAGAAAACTAGATTTTTAAAAATGTAATTAAAAACAGATGTTCAAATTTTAAAATGGCACTACAATTGGCATTATAGAACATGGCACTTTTCTTTTTCTAATCAGGAGACAAATGAAAATGATAATATTCCTAAGGCAGAGTAGAAGTTGCTTGTGAGCAGAAGCAGTAACCTAGGGCTCTAGCCATTCTAAACTGAATATAGCTCCTAAATGATTTAGAATATGACGTCTTAGCCAATTTAGCACTGCACCAAGGCACACACAATAAAAAGATGTAGTTTAATCCTTCTGTAGAAAGCCAGGTGTAATAAACAAGTTCTACTGTATTTCATACTCTCAGACTCTAAGAAAATATTATTACTAAAGTATGGTCATAAGGTTCTCCTTTGCATTATACATGGAAAAAACTTAGAAGAGAAATTAAATGACCAGAAACATATTCATGTTTCTGTTCTTTTGTCCAAATAGTCCAATTAAGGCATATTGGACTGGAAATGTAAATTTGGGCTTTCTCTGCCTAAATGATATCTATCTTATCTCTTAGGAATATTATATAAATAATGAATGTCACCAGGCCTTAACAAAGAGATAATAATACATGCACAGTATCAATATTGACCATTATAACATAATGCCCTCATCTGTAGGACTGTTTTGAAATTAATATAAAGAAGAGTACAGAATGATATACAATGTGAACTCTAACATAATAGTGCAATCTAATGGAAAAGAGTTAAAAGGCAAAGTCTTAGAGCCTATAGAAATTATTTTTAAGAACCTATATGAAAATATTCTATTAAAATTTAAAGTATATTTATAAGATCTTTTCAACGAAGAAACTCTGAAATAAAAATACTCATTTATTTAAAATTGTCATCAATTTTACTTATTAAAGAGTTCATTCTCATTTTAATATAGTAAAGTATAGCTCATGTATCTATGGTTATCCCTGCAGCTATCTACTCTTTGCATTTTTTATTGTTTAAGTATATGCAAACATCTTATACACATATACATATAAAGCACACTAAAACATGCTACTCTTATGTAATGGGATCACACTTTTTTCACATATCATGAATCTATATCTTGTTTATATGATACTAATTTGTAAATTAAGGTTGTACAGCTTTATAATTTATAAATTTATAATAATTTATTTTAAATCCACCTTAAACTCAGGCTATCCAAAGTAGTAAGACTCACAATCTTTTACTTAAAATTTGCTCCTCTTTCAGCATTCTTTATCTTGAAACTACAACTAGAAATCATCCATGATGTTTCTTCCTGCTACAGTCTACTACAAATTCAATCCTCTACTCATTCCAAATGATTTTTAACCCTCAAAATATCATTCTTAATTCCATCTCCTTGTCAGTACCCTAGTTGAGATTGCTCATCTCTCCTTTGGTTAAAAGCTTCAATTTGTCTGGGGCAGTATATATAAAATGACCCTCCAACCCTCCTTCACAAAGAAGCCGAAGTGTTCTTTTTGAAATGCAAATATAATCATGTCTTGCTTAAACCCTCTTGAAAGATATTGCATAGACTTTAGGGTAAAAATTACACTCTTTAAAATAATCAAACTAGTCCTGAAAAATTTGCACTCTGATGTCTTTCTTTCATATGCTGCTTCCTGTTTCAAACTCATTGGACTTTCCCCAGCATCTTTTATTTGTGTGCTCAAACTTCATTAAGGTTTACGTCCAATATATCTTTGCTCTTTCTTTACCTTTCCAACATTTATTCACCCTCCAGATCTGATTATCACCTTGGAATGCCTTATTTAATCTTCCCAAACAAATTCACTACTTAGAAATTCTAACAGTATTGTGTGGCAATCGTCAGTGTTCTAAAGATGTATTTCTATGTGCAATTATTTAAATTATCCTGGATTAAGATTTGATAAAGATGTTTCAAATAATAGCATGACAATCCCCGCTACTATAACCATAATGACTGGATACATATATTCCTAAATATCTAACAAGAAATTTCAAAGCTGGTCGACTAATGCTCACCAGAAACAGAATAAAATAATTATTAAATAAGATCTCTACTTTTTTCAGTTTTCACTATTACCATCAATACCATATTAAATGTTTTTATCTTTTAGCACACTCATAAGTATATCTATATGCTAAATTTCTACAAGTAAAACAAATTTTGACAAACATATAAGCCAACCTGTTCTGCTTCCACTTTTTGTAGGTAGTACTGGTCTTTGATAAGAATCAATTTTATAACTACAGAAAATGAAAGCTGTTAAAGGTGTTACATTGATTAACTTCGATTTCATAGGAAAGAAAAGCCAATGTAATTTTACCACACAGCAAGCGAAAAACACCAATTTGCTACTGGAAGAAAAAATCATCCTGAGACCAATTTTTTTCCTTTTCCTTTGCATTCTAAAGTAAAGATGGGTTTGATTTCTATGCTTATTGCTAAAGAAAATGAGAGTGAAAATATTTCAATTAACTACTATAGGAAAATTAACTGTGCTCTCTTCTTTCAAATTCACAGTAAAACCCAAATCTCCATAACAATTAAAGTAGTACCCCAATGAATAAGTGAAAAGCTAAAGAATGAGTAAGAATTTACACCAGAGCTGCCCAACTCCTAAACATTTTTTCAAATCAGTGGCTTTATCTATAAGAAAACAAAGTCTGCTTTTTATGTCACAACAGATGCCGTGGTGATTTCCATGGTACAGAATGATGGAAGAACTACTTGAAAAATCTAATTAATCCAGGGAAATTAAGTGGAAAGTCAGATTGTGTGAAAAGATAAATATTTTTTGAATAATGCACTTAAATAACTACAGCATAATATTGTATAAGAATTCTTTGATGAAGTTACAAAAAGTATGACCCAAGAATTAAACAGCACTAATACATTACTTTCTTTAAGAATATAATATTAACAATCATGCCAGAAAGTCATGTTTGAAACAATATATTATTTATCAAGATAGCTTTAAGTTTTAAAAATTAAACATTAAGGATTCGTTTGTTATCAAGTCCGAAAGCAGCAACAAACATTTCATTCAAGGAATCGCAAGTAGCCGCCTTCGTATCAGGTGAGCGAGCCGTGACAAGCCAAACTGTGATTCTCTCAGAAACTCAGCCTAGGAACGCCTATGGCATCTTTCACTGGGAAGCAAACCATCACAAGATGCCCTGTACATTATTACAATCCCACAAAAGTGTGCGGCACTTTTGTAAAAGAGAAAACAGAAGAAGCTTGTTCAAAATTAAAAATATTCTTCAGACAGTCAGAGAGAAAGAGAAATAGTATTTCTGACTTAACAGTGTGATTGAGAGGGTAAATTCTGTGAGAAGGGGAAAAGGCATGAATCAAAGAAATTGTCAGAAGTTAATTAGAAATAAAGACCGAAAACGTTTCTCTTTTCTTAACATTCCTCTCATTGGAAACCCCCATCCCTCCGTTTTTCAAGGCTCCAGAAGACGCAAATTTTGTGGATTGCGCCACATTATAGAGGTATCTATCACTCCTTAGAAATGGTGTCCTTTTTGTTTACTATTTAATAGATTTATTTTTTCAAAGTTAGAGATAGAGGGATCCAAAGGAACTGTATCAATGTTCAGATAAAGAGAAAAGAAAAAGTCTGCCCTGAGGCATGTTTGTATTTACAAATTTGCCCCTGAGGCAGTCAGAAACTAGGCAAACTGACCTGTAGAGCAGTTGAATATAGATAGGGTCAGAAGTTATTTCTGATGGAAAGATTTTACTTTCTTTTACTTTGAAAAGCTAAAGATTTAACTATATGCAACAGGAGGATTTATGAAAAGGGTGGGGTACAAAAAGGAGAATTGCCCCATAGTGCCTCTTGGATAAGAGGCAGCTGGGACTCAGGAGCTGAACTGTACTAGGCCAGCTGTGAGCCCCTCTTGCTCCCACTTCACCTTGAGCACTCCCTCAATCTATAGCCAGCCACTCTGCCCTAAAAGCCGACTCCCAGAGAGCAGGAAATACCAGGAAAAATCTAGGAAATAAATTCCTGTCAGAACATTTTGAGGGGAAAAAAGGCAACCTAAAAACTTGAAGTCTCCTCTCAAATTTTCATGTTTGAAATGCAATGAGTGGAGAAAGACTTCCTTAAATTGTTCTGTAGCAACTATCTTCCAGTTGAAAGAAATAAGCTTCCAACACCCAGGACTCTCCTTTCAAAACTCTTATCAGGGAAAAAAAAAAAAGATGCTTCTATCATAATTTTTTTTTGCCCTAGCTTAAAATGTTATCCTGGCCTTCCAATTTATATTCATTACAAAACAAGTACCTCTATCTTAAAAGAGAATGAGTATGGCATTTGTGTTGCGATTGTCTAATTGAACTGTTAGAAAGGCCTCAAGTTTAAATCCACCTCTACCTTCAGGCACTAACGCAGACCGCTCTTTTGAAACAGAAGATATATCTTTTAAGTCTTCAATCTAAACATATCCAGACCCTTTGAGGATAACTCCTATGACAAGCTTGCCAGACCCCCTTACCTTCCCCCATGGATAGTTCTGGAAGTTGTCTAATTTGTCAACATCTCCCTTTAAATGTGACAGCCAGAAATTGACACAATACTACAGATGTGGTTAATTAGAGCAGGGCACTATTAATTTTTGTGACATATGGACACTACACTGTTACCAGAAGCTAAATTTGATTTCTTTGGCAGCTACATCATACTGCTGGTTCATATTAATCTTCTTTTTTCCTCAAAAAATTGTCACCATCTAGCAACCTCCTTCAGTAAACACCAATAAATTAGGATGTATTTAGTGTTATAAAAATCTTTCATTTCAGCATAGAATTGCAGACTTTTCAGACAGGTTCATGCTAAATTCCCATTATCTAATTGGATCCATTTTCTTCAAATCATCCGCAGATTTTAAAACAAGTGTTCACAACCTCCACCTAAGTTAGCCATAAAGATGTAGTAGAAGAGATAACTCAGGACAAAGGCTTGTGATCATTCACTAAGAACGGTGCCCAGATCCAAACCCAGTAACCCCACACCTGACCGGTGGTGTTTCAGCCCGCTCCCGCTCACAATACAATCCTGTTAATTAGTCTCCACATCATCTCACACATAAGAGCATCCTGCAGCCTTGAGAAATGCTTTGCTGAAAGCAGAATTCATTTATCTTTCAAAAGAAAATACAAACAACCTACACAGTTAAATTATGGTCATGTAAAAAATATATATATATATATATACGAAGAAAAAAAACGAGAAATATGTATCAATAGAAATGTGTGTTCTAGTTTCCAATTAGGGAGACCTTGTTTTTATTCAGTACTACATTTATTATAATTATATAGCTCTACAAATATAATATATTGGAAATTTTGCTTATAAATTTGTTCAGATAGTCGTGTGAAACAGTTTTAATAGTACTGAGATTTCTTTGATGCTATTAACCTGAAAATTCCTATCAAAAAAAATCCGGAAAAATTGATTTTTAAATACACCCTCTCTTTCTTTTTTTTTAATATTGCTTTGTTGCTTTCGTCTTAATATTTCTAAAAACCAGGAAGAAAGCACTCAAGGAAACTAGATGATGAATTTTCAGAAGTTATGAAAGGCCTGGATATTTAGCAAGTAATGTATGTTTGTCTGCCTGTCCATGTCTGTCATTCATATTCAATTCTCTGTCTATGGTAGAGATGGTGGAAAGGATTGAGACAGGCAGGGATTTGTGAATATTTCTATGGAACTCTGGACAAAGTCAGATTCTCAGCCAAAGACTCTAAGAGAGTCATATATCAACATCATCTATTCACCTAAAGTTTTTTTTTTCCACTCTAAGAGTAGGAAATGGGATGAGAAAGAGGATTTTTAGCTCAGTATTCAGAACAAAATTAAGGCTGAGGTTTAAGAAAAAAGGTCAGTGAAAGAATGGACAATCAGGGTTTTTCTTGAAAGAAGAAAGTTAAGTGAAATTACTAGTTATTTTGGAGAAAATCTGATCCACAAAAGCAGCATTTATTAGAATCCTGGACAACCTGAGGATTTTTTAATAAGTTGGGATGTCTTCTCTGTATGTTGCTTATTGCAGAATTTTCACCAGGGAGAAGCCATTGCTAGAAATGGGATAAATGTTAAACTGATATATTTGAGGCTCTCTCTAGCCAGTTTTCTCTGGTGTGGTCTTTTGCTATTTTCAACGTCTAAGATAAAAGTGGAGATTATACTTTGCATAGTAACAGAATTTTTCACTATACTACAAGTCAAACTAAATATATCAATCAACAGCATTTATATGCATGTAAAACTGTCATTTTTAAATGGATAATATAATCAAATTATAACTCCAATTAATATTTCAAAACATACAATTTTACTTTGCTTAAAAATTTACCCTATCATACTTAAAATTAAGTCAAATGTATGGGTAAATCAGGGTTCAAAAAGACACAACATGTTATTATTAAAGACAGATAAAATCTGTAGCTAGAAGTTCAGTTATTATTTCACAACTGAAATTCTTAATATTTAGATATTTCTCCTACTATATTAGAAATGCCAAGTACATATGATAAATCAGTTGTTTAATAAAATGAATGAAATACCCAACTAGGAATTATTTGCCAAGCAAATAAATACTCCATTGTTTTGAAAACAATCTTCTAATAACTCTAAAAATTAATCTACTACATCAAGAATTTCACAACACATGACAAATTGTCAAAAAATAGGAAGTGGTCCAAGTATTATGTCCAGTTATTATCTAGAAAGTAAAAATCTCTTTTCTTTGAATACATTTTTTCTTAGCAAACTAAAAGTTTAAAAAGATTCTAAATTAACAGCTTCCTAGATTTAAAGCAAATTCTCATTAAACAATGAAAGTGTTCAAATATTCAATTATTATATGAGAAAACAAATAATGCACATTTGTACATCTTTTGCAAAGTAGGTAAGAAATAGTCAACAATGGGAACAAATAACTGAGAAAAATTCAAAATTCACTCAAGGTACTAAACAAAAAGTGACATTAAAATCATTATCTCTTAATTATGGGAATTAGCTTATCATGCTTTTGTTATTGTTGTTCTTGCCTTAGATAATACAAACATGCTGTTTTAAGCATTTATAATTAATAGATTTTGCTTTATTTTGAATATGTTTTGTTATTTTGATTTTAAAATGTTTTAATTACTTATCTATACTTTTTCACCGAAAATTATGTTCTAAGAAAACTAAATTATTTTTCTTTCTAAAGGAATAGAAATAAAAAAAGACATACACTAAAAATTTAACTATTTTATTTAGAATAGTAAATCAGAAGAAATTCTCAGTCCTCTATTTTAAATATTTATTCATGAGGGTTTTATGGCTTTGACTTAAAATTTAAATTGAGAAAGTGATCAATATTGTTTCATTTGAGAAACAAATTCTACAAATTTAATGTGAAATGAAATATAGGGGGTCCTTGGAAATAATGGAAGTAACTGGATTTGATTCCATATTTAATTTTTAGAAATTATACATTTGCAACTTTATAAAAATATATAAATTACTTAGTTACAAAAATGCATAGAGAGATTTTGCAAAAGTAAACTCCACAATGTTTACCAGAGTTACCTCAGAACAAACAGATTACTGGGAATGGTAATTTTTCATTTTTTTCCCATTTTTCTAGAATTCTAAATTTTCAAGTGACTCAAAATTACTTTTATTATAAAAAATCAATACTAAAACTTAATTTACTGAAAGAGTTCTAGTAACATTTTGAATAAAAAAATCAAATAGATAAAAACTTAAAGTTTAAAAGTCTTGGAGCAGATTTTTTAATCTTGAATTTTCCTTACAAACTATATGTCTTTATTTCACTTTTTAGAAAATGATTGAATATCAATTAACAATCAGGAAAGGTGATTTTATAGAATAAGAAGCTAAGTATCATCAGTCCGTCGGATCACCAAAATAGATGTTAGTAAACATGAGAAACCCAGAAATGATTCAGAAAGAGATAAGAAGCCTAAAGACTAAAAGCTACTTTCAAAAAGTATGATTGTGTTCTCTCAACTTCATTTAAAAAAAAAAATCTTTCGTTGTTGGAAATCTGCATGTCATTCATGTTTCTGAGGCCAACATTTTTATTGTAGTAAAGAGTAAAATCTCAGTAAATGTGGCAGTTTTGTCTATTCTTAAAGTGTGATCCCTGCCTCCTTGTCACCCAAAATGGACCAAATTATTATTATGTCTTAAGTATAAAAAATACTCTTGCCAGCACTATTACTAAAATATGCTCAATTTTAGTGTTCTAATACAAATGCGCTTCATCTGTGTTTCAGGGCTCATACTCAGTTGTAGGCAATTTGGTTTGCCATTTAAAATTATTTCATTATGGTTATCAACAGACTTAGTTGTTTGTTTTTCTCAGTGCCTAGCGCTCGGATGCTTAAGTGGAAATCCGTGCTAAGGTTTTCTTTGTTACTTATTTTTAAGTATCTTGCCCCATCAGTATTTTGGGATAGGTTTTCACTGTAATTTTCCCTAACAGAAAAAAAAATATGCTTAGATGCACATATATATGGATATTATATGTATGTATCTATACATAAATCGTACACATAATTGTGGCTGAATCTCAACAACACATTCGAAAGGATTAAACATGTGTTTACAGGGACTGAAAGTATTCATTCACTCTCCAAGATTTGGGGGGAGAAAAAGAGGTAGCTTTGCAGAGAAAACGAGGTCTCCACGCAAACCTCAAAATCACCACCAAAAAGGCCATAGCTGGGAGCCAGTGAAGCCTGCCGTCCACAGCTGTTTCCGATCATCTCGGCTTTCTGAAAAATTCAGCTCTCAGTGGGGCAAACTGCTGTTTGCAGCGGCTCTATCTCTCTCTGAGCCAGGCTCAACCCTGACCCGAATGGCCGGCCGTCTAAGCTTCCAGGCTTTCAAGATCCCACATCTCAGCTCCATAATAAGTAAGAAAAAAATGGGAATTCAGTTGCCCAGACAGGGGGCTTAGCAAGTGAGGGGAACTGGATCTTCTATGCACCATTTGCTGTTCTCTCTCTCCGGATTGCATTAAAGGAGAAAGTAGTGGTGTCTGTTCAGAGAAGGCACATCCTTTATGGCTCTGTGGGCCTCGAGCCGCATATTAGGGGTAACGCTCCCTAAATTGCTCTACACCCCCGCTTTTTGCCTTTTTATTTTCCTTCACACACACACACACACACACACACACACACACACACACACACACACAAATCTGCAAAGGTCCACCACTGGCACCCAGGTTGGGAAAGGGGAGGCAGAGGCAGAGAGTGGGGTGCAGAAGAACTAGAAATGGAATTCTGCCTGTTCCAGACAGGGAGTGGCCGTGGGGTGCAGAAGGGAAAGAAAAAAAGGGCCAGGGGTCAAGCTTCAGAAAGGACAAACAGGGTCCAAGCAGTAGGGTGTGCGTTGTCCTGCAGAAGGGGGACGAGAGGGGCAAGACACCTCTGAGCTAATGCGTCGAGGTCCCCCCAAAACCCAAGCAAAGGGGGATGGGAAGGCGTTGGCCTGTTGGGCCCCCCCAAACCTCCCATCGCGCGCAGGCCACTAACCTGTCAGCAAGAAGGTGCCAGTGGTCGCGGGGCTCATCCTGCGTGTCCCCCGACCCCGTCCAGGGCCAGCCAAAGGGTCTCCCAGCTCCCACCACCAAGGCAATGGCATCCTTGGCCTGCCTAGGCCTGGCGCGTCGGTCCGTCCGTCCGTCCTCGAGCTCCCGCCCTGCCCCTCCTCCCTTTCTTCTTCCCTCCAGCTCGGCCGCTTCGTGGAGCATCAGCCAGCCGCCTGCAGCACCCCGCCTGGACCCCGTGCGCCCCCTAGCGGCAGGCCTGCAGAAGCGCAGCCGCCCCCCAGCCCCCACCCGCCCCAGCCCCCCGCCCGCCAACCCCCCTCCGCCCCCCTCTCCCGCGAGGCACGCTGGGATGCGGCGCCCCCTCCTCGCCGCAGCCTATATAAGCCCGCCAGTCCGCGCTGCGAGTACACGCGCTTCAACTTTGGTTGGTGTGTGTCGAAGAAACCCCCGAGGAGCCTTCGGAGAACGGACGGACGGAGCGGATTGGAACGGAAAGGAGCGGCGGAGAGAGGGGTCTCCCCCCCACCCAGCCTCGCAGCGAGCTCCGCTGTGAGTGCAGCGGCTGGAAGCCGTGCCCACGCCTGGCACAGGTGTGAGCCCCCCAAGCCGTCTGTCCGTCCGTCCCTCTGTCCCTCCGTCCTTCTGTCCTCGCAGAGGAGTCCTCGCGTGGTGAGTATGCGGTGAGGATGTTTTTTCTTCTTCTTCTTCTTAAGATTCCATTCATTCCCCCCTCTTCCCCGGGGGTTTCGCGGGATTGGAGGGAGACCCCACGAATCTGAGCAATCCCCACGAATGTCTGCACGAAAATCGTGTCACGCCTTCATCGGCGATGCAAATCGAGAAATCTAGCCTTCAAGGCTTTCTTTTGCATCGGGTCTCCCCAAGTGGGCTGTAGACCAAAAAATATGAGCTGCGGACAGACAGGAGCTGCAGACCGATTTTTGTCTCTTCCCGATTTCCCGTCAGTCCGGAATGCGCTACAAGCGCTGCAAAGTAACGGGGCGCTTCCATTCTCCAACTCGTTAAGTGCAAAACCCAATAATGCACTAACAGGCCTAATGGGGCACTTGCACGCGCCTACAACTATTAAGACCTTCGGAGGCGCTTAGAACTAGGAACGGGGTGCACGAGTCTATGGTCCTGCACCCCCGTGGGAGCTTAGCTCCTTAGCGCTCCACGCTGATGGGTGCTTTAATTGCACGACCCATCGGGGCGAACTAAGATGGGCTGCAGCCTGCTTTGCACTCGAATAAACTACATAATTGGAGGTGCAAAAAAAAATAAATAAATAAAAAGATGAGCACCCCGGATCCAAGATTAACACTCCCAACGGTGCTTCATTGCACTCGGAGAAACAGCTCCTGCAGAGGTCCATGAGCTGCAGACCAATTGATGTCGAAAATGCCCTGCAAAGTAACACATCGATGCAGAGGTCCACGAGCTGCTCTGCTTTTACAAGACAAATATAATAAATATATATCAGTCCCAGAGACTCGAGCTGCAGACGCAAAGTCTTAGCTGGCCTTGGGGTGGGGGGATTGGGGGGTTGAGGTTGGGAGAGCCCCACCCTTTGTGTCTCTAAGGCACCTTTTGGAATGGCTCCCACTGTGTTATGTGTATGCGCGTGCATTTTTTTTTTCCAGGACATTTCTCTGCATGACGGTGCTGCTAGACAAAATGGAGCCCCGGGCAAAAAAAAAAAATGAATGCTTAACATTCTGCCCGCACCATTCCAGCGATTGAAGCGGAGTGGAGGGGCCGTGATTTTGCGTTGCCCCCGAGGGAATCTGTGGATGCTGGGCTGGGCAGAGCGGGCTGCCTCCCTCTGGTTGCGCTTGAGTGGCGGTGTAGTTGGAGCGGTGGCGCGATTGTGAGATTGGCATCCAGCAACAGTTTGTGGAACTGTTGGTTTGCCGTGCACGGGAGGGGGGAGGAGGGGGACGACTGCATTTGGGGGGGCTGGAAGATGGCTTTCCTTGCATGAATTGAACTGAACCTGGAGGAGGGGCTTGCAGCCAGGCTCAGCCTGCAGACTTGCACCGCCCATTCTAGCGGGCCTGTTCCAAGAGGCACCAGAGCTCCCCCAAGCGTCTCCTCGGAGCGCGCCTCCCTCCCTCGGCCACGCGCCTCCCTCAGCCACACGCCTCCCCAGCACGCGCCTCCTCCTCTCCAGCCCCGCCTGCCCAGGCCCTACGGCTCTGGCCACGCCTCCTCCTCCTGAGCCCTCCCCCATTGGCTGACGTGATCTCCTGGTCACGCCTCCTCTTCTTGAGCCCGCCCCACTGGCTGATGTGCTCCTCTGGCCACGCCTCCTCCTCCTGAGCCCGCCCCCTTGGTGACGTGATCCTCAGGATCCTCCACCCCCCCTGAGCCTGCCTGTCTCAGAATGGCGCCTCCAGGATACCGCCTTTTCTTGAGACCCTCCCTCCTCTGGAGATGTCTTCTCTACAATCCCCCCCACACCTTTCCATCAGCCTCGCCACTGAGGAGGACCCTCCAGATGGCCCCACCTTTATCAGAGTCCCTCTTCTGAGGTGACTCCCTCCTCCTGATGCCACCCCCACCCCCGCTCGGCCCCTCCCCTATCGTCTCCTCAGAGCTGCCTCCCAGCCCCCCTCCCTGGGACTGATGGCGCCTGCGCATTGGGAGCCCCCATGCCCCTCCCACCTTACACACACACACACATACACACACGCACCCTGCGCCGCCTTTGCTGTCTGGATGTCCAGCCCCGCCTTCCTGCGGTTTATGTGCTTCACTGATGTTGGCTTTTTGATTCACTGGTGTCTCCTAAATATGAGAATGATAAATAAGAACAATCAGACGTCACTCATTCAAAGTGACATTGAAGCATTTAGCAGATCCAAGAACAAGTCCCACTAATATAAACTGATGATAGTGGGTTATAAAAGTTGCTTCTCAACTAACACTGATTGATTACCTTAAACGGTCATCAAGCCAAATATTTTTTTACTACAAATTAAAAAATATTTTAATTTACATTTATGAAATTTGTTGAGATACTTGTGGACTTTTGTGGTAAAACGGACTGGAATTGGATGGAGAAAAAAGGGACCAATAGAACTGTTTGGGAGATTTAAGTGGTGAATAGGTGATGGTAGATTTCCTTGAGCCTGGATGTGGCACTTTTTTGTGTGTCTGTGAAACTGACTTTTAATCCCCTAGAAATTCTAGGAGATTAGCCCTGACTAATTTGCCTACATATTTATTAATTGTGCATGACACGTGGTAGACACTCATTAAATGTGTTAAATGACCCAAGATAATTAGTTGATTTGATGTCTTTCTTGGTGTCTGCAGGTATTTTCTGCTTTTTACTCCTGGTTCTGTCTGACCTATGATGCTTTGCTGACCTGCGTTGACCAATGCATGTATTTTCTTATTACTCTCATTTAGCAGGATCTTAGGAAGAAAGTATGCCATCTAAACTCCAATAATGTAAGCTGTAATTAAAACATACAACAGATAAGTTAACTTTAAAATACTCAAGATAAAAATTAAAAAAATACTCAAGATAATTACCTTTATTAAAATAAAAAGCAAAAGGTAATTATTTACATTTGGGTCAAGTGGACTATTTAATGGTACATATTTGTCATCTTTTAAATTTGTGTAATATAATTACACTACAAAATACAGACCTTATGCTGGCATTATTAAAATTTTATAGAAAACAAATGTATGCCTTAGTGCCCATATGAAGTACCATGTATAAGTTTCTAAATAAAGAAAGAAACATAATATAGAAACCCTGGTTCGATATATTATAAACCATGAACCAGAAATCAAAGGTGAGATGTAGGGGCTTTGACTCACAAAATATTTGGACAAATATATACCAAGTATTTGTCACGCCCCACCAACCTTAGCCCCTCCAGTCAAATATGCAGTCTATATGAAGCATAATTACAGCTTTCAGAAAACAATGTGCAGGCTTTCATTACTTCCTTGCTATCCTGACACCCTCTTCTATGGGTATTCTAATTTCAGAGAGTTCAAAACAATGTTGATATTTATTTTAATGAAATGTGTGTTTCTATTTAAAATTTAAAACGTTGCTTAATCAAGTGTCATATTTTAATGGAATGCTTAATGTGATGTAGGTTATTTTTTCTTTTATTGTTTGTTGGGATGTTTGGGGAATAGAAATTTATAGGTTATTCTGAAGAGTCAAAGATTAATCAAATCATTATTTGCTATAAACTAGTTCTGGACTCTTCTACATGTAAAAGTAGCATCAAGTCGGAGGTGACGACTAGTCTTTTCAGGTTTTAAGAAAACCTTCCCAGACAAGCCCCTAATAGGGGATTAGAAGTAATTACAGTTTTGTAATTCAAATCAAGTCAATCACAGTGCTCCTGGTATCACTTTATTTGGAGCTTTATTTGATGTTTAAACTTATTAAAACTTTTGGTAAATTTAAACAGATAAACTGACTGCCTAAACCTATCACTTAATGGCTATACTTATTTACTCTGGGCAGTTGACTCTTTAGGATTTAGAGTGCCACTCCAAAATTATAGCCCCTGGCATAGATAACTCTGGGCAGTTATCTTTGTAGAATTTAAAGACCTATCCCAAATTAAGACCCATATGAGTAAGGACCTGAGAACAAAAAGGTGACTTTGTTTCAAACCATGACTTTGTATGCCTATAAGGCTCTGAATTTGAAAATGCTGAATTAAAAAAAAATGTTCTTTGGGGTAGGAGTATATGTCCCCAAGTTTTGTAAATGTAGCCGCCCTTCTCCTCCCTGTGTCCTTACTCCATGCTTTACTTTTGTTTACCTTACTGTCTACCAGACATTTAAAATGTAAACCCTTACTTAATTTTTCTGCTTACCTAAACAGTATAGTGATTAATTGCTGGTTTGTTAATATATTGTAATTTCTGTCCTATCATTGCATTTTACAGATACTAAAACCATCAGACATGGGCCTCAATAAGGGCCCCACCCCAGTGACTGTGATTGACACGTAGGTGTTAACATTTCCGACCTGGATCACACTGTGCCAGGCCATGCTGTGAATGCCTTC
This sequence comes from Suncus etruscus, assembly GCF_024139225.1. Lineage (NCBI taxonomy): Eukaryota > Metazoa > Chordata > Mammalia > Eulipotyphla > Soricidae > Suncus > Suncus etruscus. The sequence goes on from NC_064848.1 coordinate 87,861,083, forward strand.
TCAGAACTCTTAAAAGTATGACAGAAATGGCAGCTGAGTCACCTGTCCTGTGTTCAATGATTTGAATAGAATATTCAAACAATTATTTAATAAATAAAATTGCTTTATTGTGTCTTTATATTGTGTCACCTATACAATTAATTGCCTTTAAGGAGCTGGAAATAAAACTGAATTAATGCAGTCTTGTTTTTTTATTCCCCAAACATGAATCTTTTATTTTGACTATCAACTACTGATTTTTATAGCCTAAATTATTAAAGTAGTGAAATAGCAAATTAAAACTATTAAATTGACACTTCAGTTGTGCCCCTTAAAAATTCTGCTTACTTTATAGCCACTCCCTGATTTTATTTCAGCAAAGCTTAGGATGGGTGTGGCAGGTTTGACGCAATAGAAGTGGAGATTTGTTTCTTGAGAGTATAGGATAGGGCTGGTAATTGCGTTATCAATCATGTTTGATTACCACCCTCCCTCTTTTTTTTCCTCTTGTACTCTGTTGATTTAAATATATTTTATCTAACTTCTCCAAATAACACTTAATATTTGTTGTTTTATTATACATAATTAATTTGATGTTTATACATCAGAATAGGTAACCATACTAAGTTAACACTTTGGAAAAAGCAATCTATTCTGTATATTATGAATTTAAATTCTGAATTCTTTTCTCTGTTTTCCAAATGAGAATTTGATAGTCATTAAATATTTATTAAAAACAAAATATCCTACTCTAAAGTTACTTCCAATAGCTTTAAGTTTATTCTAAGTTATTTAGCCTTATTTTGAGGAAATTCATGTACAGATTCCATAAATGACTGATGATTGGTCTTATTTTAAATTTGTAATGTAATGTACAAAATAAAGGACCCCTCATTTCCATTCACCTCTAAAAGTACAACTTATCCTGCCATAACATTACAAAAAATAATGTGAATCTTTAATAACAAATCTTGTTTATAAGTCTTGATTTTAAACTGACCTTTAAGACACATGAAGCCCTGGATTTGTTTAGACAATTCCATGTTTAAAAACAAATATGTTTATAATGTCTTTACGTGAGAAATAATCAGGTTGCTATAGTTGTATTCCCTCCCTATTTTAGTATCAGCCCCTTTGTACAGAAAGCTACTTTGCTTTATTTTTAATAGTTGTACTGTTATTAGCTAATAATACATGTAAGCTCACTATGTGCTTTATTTGAATAATTAAATCATTATAAAGCTGAGGTATACTATTATTGGACTTATTTGAGTGTCACATTCTATAAACCAGCTCCTCCTTTAATACCTTGGTTGAAACGTGACTGCATAATGTAGAACATTGATCATACACATGTTATTGCTCATTGCCATTTCTGTCCCATTATGAATTCTCTTTGGGGAAAAAATTATGGTGCGGAAACTCACTTTAGAAAAAATTGTGGGTTTTGTGGTTGTAGTAATTATTTTGATAACCTATTACTTTCTGGATTTGGGTGGTGATGACAGTTGATGAAAATACTTGCCTTTCCTCCCCTGTACCCACTTACTAAATTGTGACTGTTTAATGCATACCCCTCTTTTTTCTATTTGTTTCCTTAACAATGACTGAAATTTTAAATGTTTTTCATGTAATTTCTTAATAATATATAATTCTGGCTTATTTAATGTGATTTATTTAAATATCTACTTGTACATTTAAAGTTTTGTGACCTGTTCTCTGGACTCAAAACTATTTATTTGAGAGTTTCAGCTTTCTTTAATAGTCAATAAAGTAGCCATACTGTTCATAAATTAATATTTTGTTGAATCATAATGAACAGGTGACTATTGAAAATGAAAAGGTCATTTGAACATCAAAAAGAGGGTGCTGTTATCTATTGTCCTAATTGATTAGCTTGTTTTCTTTATTCAGAACTTTTGTTTATTAGCTATTAATGTGAGCAGTGCATTTAGCTTTAAGTACTTTAAAACTCATGTATTTAAAGTACTTTAGTAGTAGATACTTTGAATACTCATGTATTTAAAGTATAGATATTTTAAATACTCATGTATTTAAAGTATAGATATTTTAAATACTCATGTATTTAAAGTATTCTGTCGATTTTTACAATGCTAAGATCTCTGTGTAGTGCTTTTTTGGAAAGTATATGTTGCATTTATCCTAATTAAGCTTGTTTTTATACTCATTTACAGAAACAAAAAGCTTTTGAAAACAAAGCGAAGGAGGGGAGGAAGAGGAAGCCAGGATCCAGGCCTCCACAGGAGCGACCATACACGCGGGAGGTCTCCTCCTGCCAGAGCCGTCAACCTGGGGCCGGATTGCCCACCTCCTCCTCCTCCACCGCCCCCAAACGACCAGAACAAGCCCTCCTCCTCCTGCAATTCCTCATCCTCATCTTCCTCATCATCATCCTCCTCACAAGGTGGGCAACGGGCCCAATATTCCCATCTGGACTGTAGACAAGACAATCTCTCTGAGGAAATCAACAACCTAAGAGAAAAGGTCATGAAGCAGTCTGAGGAGAACAACAACCTGCAGAATCAGGTGCAGAAGCTCACAGAGGAGAACTCCTCCCTTCGAGAGCAGGTAGAGCCCCCTCCTGAGGAAGAAGAGGAGGATGACATCGAGCTCTGTGGTGCTGCAGCTGCTGCTGCCCCACCAACTCCCCTCGAGGAAGAGTGTCCAGATGACCTTCCAGAGAAGTTTGATGGCAACCCAGACATGCTGGTTCCTTTTATGTCCCAGTGCCAGCTATTCATGGAAAAAAGCACCAGAGATTTCTCAGTTGACAGGGTTCGTGTCTGCTTCGTTACCAGCATGATGACTGGCCGCGCTGCCCGCTGGGCCTCTGCAAAGCTGGAGCGGTCCCACTACCTGATGCATAATTACCCAGCCTTCATGACCGAAATGAAGCATGTCTTTGAAGACCCTCAGAGACGAGAGGCTGCCAAACGCAAGATCAGACGACTGCGTCAAGGCATGGGGTCAGTCGTCGATTATTCCAATGCTTTCCAGATGATTGCACAGGACCTGGATTGGAATGAACCTGCTCTGATTGACCAGTACCACGAGGGCCTCAGTGACCAGATTCAAGCAGAGCTCTCTCAGCTGGAAGTTGCCAAGTCACTGTCTGCGCTCATCGGCCAGTGCATCCACATTGAGAGAAGGCTAGCCAGAGCTGCTGCAACTCGTAAGCCACGCTCCCCACCCCAAGCACTGGTGTTGCCTCATGCCTCAAGCCAGCAGCAGATTGATCCAACTGAGCCTGTGGGAGGTGCCCGCATGCGGCTGACCCAGGAAGAAAAAGAAAGACGCCGAAAGCTGAACCTTTGCCTCTACTGTGGGAATGGAGGTCACTATGCCGACAATTGTCCTGCCAAGGCTTCAAAGGCTTCACCGGCGGGAAACTCCCCGGCCCCGCTGTAGAGGGACCTTCAGCGACCGGGCCAGAAATAATAAGGTCCCCACAAGATGATGTCTCATCTCCGCATTTGCAAGTTATGCTCCAGATTCATCTTCCTGGCAGACACACGCTGTTTGTCCGAGCCATGATTGATTCTGGTGCTTCTGGCAACTTCATCGATCATGAATACGTTGCCCAAAATGGAATTCCTCTAAGAGTCAAGGACTGGCCAATACTCGTTGAAGCAATTGATGGTCGTCCAATAGCATCAGGCCCAGTTGTCCACGAAACACATGACCTGATAGTTGACCTGGGAGACCACCGTGAAGTGCTGTCATTCGATGTGACACAGTCTCCCTTCTTTCCTGTTGTCCTCGGAGTGCGTTGGCTGAGCACACATGATCCTAACATCACATGGAGCAGCCGCTCAATTATCTTCGATTCTGATTACTGCCGATACCATTGTCGGATGTATTCGCCGATACCACCACCATTCCCAGCACAACCTTCATTTTATTACCCATTCGATGGATACAGAGTTTACCAGCCAATGAGGTACTACTATGTACAGAATGTGTACACTCCAGTAGATGAACACATCTACCCAGATCACCGCCTGATTGACCCCACCATAGAAATGATACCTGGAGCACACAGCATTCCCAGTGGGCACGTGTACTCACTGTCGGAATCTGAAATGGCAGCACTTCGAGATTTTGTGGCCAGAAATGTGAAAGATGGGCTGATTACTCCAACAATTGCACCTAATGGAGCCCAAGTTCTCCAGGTAAAGAGAGGGTGGAAACTACAAGTTTCTTACGATTGCCGAGCTCCCAACAACTTCACGATCCAGAATCAGTATCCACGACTCTCTATTCCAAATTTAGATGACCAAGCTCACCTTGCAACATATGCTGAATATGTACCTCAAATACCTGGATTCCACTCGTACCCTGCTTATGCCACATACCCGACCTACCCAGTAGGATTCGCCTGGTACCCTGTGGGACGAGATGGACATGGCCGATCACTCTATGTTCCCGTGATGATCACTTGGAATCCTCATTGGTACCGCCAGCCTCCTGTACCCCAGTATCCACCTCCACAGCCACCGCCGCCACCGCCACCACCTCCTCCGCCACCGTCCTACAGCACCATGTAAACTTATTTCATGTTTTTCAGGATCTCTACCCTCAAAATTGATTCCTGTGCAGCTACCCCATCAGTGACTACAAAACTAACTGGTTTCTGTGTCTTTAGGCCAACCTCAGGCATGTCCTAAGATGTCGGTCACAGAAGGCCAGGACCACTCTACACTGGTACACATCCTAAAAAGACCAAAAGTTTTTCAACACTGAGGAAATTAGGCTGTCAACAATTATCTCTCAGTGTTCTACTTGTACTGCCAATCTAACTAAAAATCCACATTTACTTTTCAGAGAATCCTGGAAAGCCTGGGTTTTACCTGCTGAGTTCCATCTGAATTATAGGCTGCCAGATTCCTCAATGAGAATTTACAGAAAAGCTGATGAAAACACAGGAACTTCTGTTTTCTTTATAGAGGGGGAGATGAAGAGGAGGAGGACGTGACTTTTTTTTCTTTTTTTCTTTTTTTTTTTTTTTTTGCAGTTTCGGTACTCTTTTGACATCAATGGAGGACCGACGCCTTATGAAGGAAGCCAAAATTATTGGTGCAGTGTGAAATGGCTTCCGTGATCTTTTTGCTGCACCCTTTCAAACTTCACCATCTTCAAACTCCACTTTCATGGTTCCGTTAATTTCAAGGAGCAGCAACTGACTGAGGAGCAGGCAAAACCCTTGCAACAGAAACACCTCAGGCCTGAGAAGGAAGTGCCCTCTCAGACGGACTTTTGCATGTTAAGAGTGTGCCTTCACAATCTGGTGCAAATCACATGTACCCAAAAACTATGGTTTTATCACAACACCTTACATCATCATGCCAGCAATGGCTTCCACATAGTGTTAAACCTTGTAACCAGAGACTATTGGTGGCTCCAGATGTGATAGATATTTGTGAAATGTGATCACCTATCAATCATGTATGAGGGCTAGTGCCTGGAAAATCAAAAGGACTCATCCTGTACCCAATTCTTAAAAGAGACTGAATTATTGTTAACCAGTTGTTCTGGTACTTCAGAAAGAATCTTCACGACTAATTGGATGGAAGAATATCACGCAAGTCTTGGGAACATCTGTCTTTGTCTGCCTTCATGTGCATCTGGGCATTCCATCATCAGCCCCCTCACTAGACTGCAGCATTAGGATGCTTAGAGAGGGGAAATGCGTTTAGCACCCAGATTCACACTCCAATGTCTGGGAGGGATGTCTTTGAAGAAAAAAAATGGGGCACTGATATATATGTAACTACTTTTAAATGATTGGAGTACACATAATGAAAAGGGGCCCTCTAGAGAATGGATCCAGTATTAAGCTGCCGTTAATGAAAGGCCTCAGAAATAAATACAAATGATTCAAAGTCAGAGACAACACAAGAGTTGTCACTGTAGGCTTTGTGCTCACCTGGGACTGCCTGACTTTTAGCCTGGTCCCTTGCTACTACCTTGAACTCTTTGTCTAACCTCTCTCTTTCTGTTTAATTCTTTACTACTGCCATCAATGCTGCTGTACAATTTGTGTCACCCTTCCTGCCTGAGACTCCTTGCTCCGATGCATGGAGAAGAAAGAGGCAGAGTACGTGGAGCCTGTGTTTCAACATAGACTTCAATTGCAAAAATATAGTTTGAGCAGTAGAAAGCAACATTTCAGATTGCCCATCACAAAGAGGAGTACAATGGTGAAGTTTCATCATATCACTATTTTCACATCTTCATTATCATCTCCACTTATTGCATGTTAAAATACTTAAATTTTTATCTGTAGGTTAGTACTGTCCTTTTACAGTGTTTTTAAGTGGTGACTCTGCTTTCAAATGTATTTCCATTGAATTACAAAGTATTATCCAATTATTGTTAGTTATACTAATTAAAATTGATACCATAGAAGAAAATAATTATTTACTGTGAACTTACAACACTGTGAATGAGAGGCTCCTCATAAATGGAGTTTTTGTTTAATAGTTCTTTCTGTTCATCTTCAGTCTCTGCTTTAGTATATATATAACTTCAATTTTATCAATTGGTCCTTTAAAAATTATATAAAAATTAGATACAAATTCAAAGAAGATATTTGATTGACTATTTAATTCAAAATAATTTCCCTGCCCTGACCCTCCCTCCTACCCCTTTCTTATCCTCATTCCCAACCCCAAACTTTTCCCATCCCACCCCCTTTACCAGCCCCAGCTCCTCTCCTAGCCCCACACCTTTACCAACCCCAAATCCCAACCACTCCCAGACCCTGCTCGCAAGTCCCAGCCCCATCCCCTTTTTTTCCACAAGTCCCAGCCCCATTCCCCATTTTACCAATGGAATTAGAAAGCTTGTCACTCATGTGCTTTAGCGTAATTACTTTAAAAATGGTGCATTTGTGCTTCTGGACTTTTTTGAAGCGTCACTTAAGTTTACCTCAATATCAATTCATTGTCATATATTTGCATTCAGATTGTTTTGTGTCAAATTTGAAGTTGTCAATTGATCATCAAGCTGCAGGCGGCCTTACAGATAGGCCTTATTGGCAGCTTCAGCATGTGCACACGGACATTTGCCTTCACTGCAAGCAAAAGCCTGGAGAATTCGTGAACATCTACCGGTGTTAGGAAGATACAAGTTAACAACTCAAGGAGAAAGCTCCTGACACATATTTGGCTGTTCATCAATGCTTGTAAAAGACTTTGGCAGTGTGTACTATGCCCTATTGATAAATATATTATCTATAAATGTAGAAGTTAAGAATAATTATATAGTATAAAATTTATTAAGTTTCCTTTTACTTATTTGATTTATTTGGTTAAGTTTTCTTTCAATTGACGTTATGTTGATCAAATTTATGTTGAATACTTTTAAGTTGGGGGGGGCATTTCCCACAGAAATGTTTTTATTTACATGAAAGGGAATAGCAAAAGAATTTAATCTCTGAAGAATTTAGAAGAGGGAGCAAAATAAAAGACAAAAGTTATAAATAAGTCAGAACATCAGAATTTTAAGCAAAACTAATAGTCAAATTTGTGAAATTGCCAACACTGATTGATTTTGGCCCACATTTTTAGTTAGTAAAAACAAAAATTGAAGAAGATAAGCTCCCATTTAAAAGCAAGCCTTGTGAGAACTAGCTGTGGAATTATGCTAGGAAATTGAAATGGAGGAAGTTTACATTCATAGGGTCAGTTAGTTTGATCAGTGAAGCATTTGTAGAAGATACTGGAAAATAGAGGCTCTGATTTGATCCTGTGAGATAGCACAGTGATAAGAGGGTTGCATCTTGATTGTGCAGTCTTGGTATCTGTTTAAGTTTGCAGATACCTCTTGAATTCCTAAATTGTTCAGTTGTCATCTGCCACAGACAAATAATATCAGGTAGAATTCCAAGATTGACAACAGAGAAGACTCCTAAGACCTGGGCAGCAATGAAGGACCATCTGCCATGATTAAGAGCCCAGGGGGAAGATGTTACATCTTCATCTAAAGAAAGGATGCATGTAGTTGAAATGAAAATTCTTTGTTGTTTAAGAAAGTAGAATGCTATTGCATTGGTCTGTGGAAAATTTGTTTTTATTTGTGTAATCAGTTTAATAGGGGAAATATATAATCATAAGAATTTTAGGATGGGAGGGATTATTAGATTTTAAGTGGGTGGGAATAGTTTAAAAACTAGCATGATATTATGTATTAGATATCTCTCTAAGTGAACATGTGTACTTGTGATTCCTTACCCACCCTTAAAGATTTCAAATAAACTTGAGGGCACTGCAGGGAAGTCAGCCTATTTAGAACAGATGGGATGTGGATAAAACTATTAAGTAGGAAAATGTTCAAAGACAATTGGCTAAATAATTAATATATAGGCTATTTGTCCTGGGTATTAACTCTATAGATTGAGGTTGTAAGAAATGCCTTTTTGAGACTGATAGAATGGATTGATGCAGTTTGAGAAGTAGTTACTAGATTGAAATTGATAAAGATGGTGGTAAATATTCATGGAAATTAGAGAACAATGATGGATAAGAACCTTGTTTCTGCCCCTGCTAGTAGCTCTCCTTTGTATCCCCACCAATACTGTCACCTTACCTTCCTTCCCTTTCCCAATTTACTTACTATAATCTTTATTTCTCTCTACTAAAATTGTATTGATGTTATGATAAAAATTCAATAAAGATTTAGTGGTTAAGTGCAAACGGTGTCCTGATTATTTGAGTCCACCAACATGAAGGGAGCAGGGTGTGGTAATGGAAAGGGTGGAGTTGTAAAGAAAGATAAGTGTGGGGGTAGGGGAATGAGCAGTAAAGGTGAAGAGTGAGGGCTGAGGGATGGGGCAGAGGGAAGTAAGAAACTAGAGAATGGGTGGGCAGATGGAAAGAGGAGATTATTCCAACTGTAAAACTTTAATTGCTATTATGTAACATTAATAGCAATTCTATTGACATTATGTAAGAAGCTATTTTGAAGGTGGATTACTTTAGCATGCAAAATAAGGTGACACAATAATAACTTGATATAGTAATTTTTTTGTAAGAATCAAAACTTTAACATATAAAATAAAGCCATCTTGAACTATAACAACAGAATACTTTAACAAGATTGGGAGAGGGAAACTGGATGTAGGAAGGGTGGGGTAAACAACATTAACAACTGCTAAGAAAAAAAAAGCCATACATTTAATATATTGACTGTTGTACTTTTAAAAATTAATTAAAACACCAACATTACTTGATACTTATATAAAAATTATAAAATACTGGAAAAGATAAGACTAAATGAGATAAGGTAGTGATGTGTGGAAAATACATGTGCAGATGTTTATATATGAATTAAGATAAATTATAGTGATTATAAAAACTAAAGTCACAAGTAGTATTTATGAGGTGCTCATCTATTCAAATTTCAACATACAATTAATACATTAATGTTTTAGAATACATTTTTTATTAAAAACCTAAAATGATACTCAATTTACCAATTTTAAAGACTTCTAGATTTATAAGACTTGGTGATGGCATAAGCCCATAGTTTATTGAGAGCTGATAATGAAAAATCGAGGAATTAAAACTTAACTAGAAATTATGTCTTTTTGGAAGACTTTCAGGATATGGATGATGGAGATAATATTAAGGAAACTGGGTGTGGGGAATAAGTAAATTTCCTTACAATGCCTACTTGAGGGAATTAAACTTAATAATACTACTTAAGTCAAATTATTACCTAAATATATTTGAAAGGAAATTGAAATACACTATAAACCCCTATTTCATCACACCTAGGCTTTTCCATATCTGGATCCCCACCTGTAGTGAGATAATGGGTGGTACTGGGAAATTCAAGTGTGAGTTATCAATCAGTGTCCCTAATATGCCTATCCAGTGAATTTCATATAATTTCAACAATATGGCATAAAACTAAATCATTATCAAAATCACTTTGAAAAGAAAATTTAATATTGGGGCCGGAGTAATAGCATAGTGGTAGGGTGTTTGCCTTGCTTGTGGACGACCTGGGATGGACCCAGGTTCAATCTCCAGCATCCCATGTGATCCCCCTGAGCCTGCCAAGAGCGATTTCTGAGTGCAGAGCCAGGAGTACCCTGAGTTATACCAGGTGTGACCCCCCCAAAAATGTAATATTCTATTTATCTCAGTTTTGTTAAACCTTGGCTCCTCCCCATTCTTACCCCTGTATGTCCCCATAAATTATATGATCAAACAATCCTTAAACAAGTAGATGCTGAATTTCAAGATTATAATAGATTATGCAACTGATCAGAAGCCAGTCTAGATCAAAATTAATTTATTTTATACAACGCTGGCAATATCTGTTGAAGTCCATACTAATTTATTAAAAGAAATGGTTTCCCAAAGAGATACCAACAAGGTTGCTTTGTTTTTATTAAAACTACAAAAATTATATAAAGAATTCTTGTCTACTGTAGTTGAGGTCAATAATTGATTAAAACAGTAATTTAAGGGGCCTGAGAGATAGAATATCAGGTAGGGCACTTGCCTTCTATTTGGACAACCTGAGTTTGATTCTTTCTATCCCATATAGTAAGTACCCTGAGCACTTCCAGGACTATTTTCATGAATGCAAAGCAGGAGTAACCACTGAGCATTGTCGGGTGTGGCCCCCAAATAAAACAAAAATAATTTTAAATGAGGCACAGAAATATACATTCATTGGTAGTCTTGACAGAGGTCTCTGTTTCACTGATTCAAGCTTTGAATTAGAATTTTCTCGGGAAAATTATAATTAGTAACAAAAATTACAATGAGAGAAAAACACATAAAATATAAAAAGCAGGGGGCCGGGCGGTGGCGCTGGAGGTAAGGTGCCTGCCTTGCCTGCGCTAGCCTAGGACGGACCGCGGTTCGATCCCCCGGCGTCCCATATGGTCCCCCAAGAAGCCAGGAGCAACTTCTGAGCACATAGCCAGGAGTAACCCCTGAGCGTCACAGGGTGTGGCCCAAAAAAACAAAAAAAAATATATATATATATAAAAAGCAGTGAACTATGTGGACAAGAATCACTTGTGTTTGAGGGAGGGGGTAAAGTTATGGCCATACCTGACAGGGATCATGGCTTATTGTTTGGTCTGTGTTTAGGGATCATTCTTGGTATTCTTGGTGGTACTTGGTGGTGCCAGAGATCAATCCACGATCATTAGAGTTCAAAACAAGCATTCTACTTCTGAACTATTTCTCTAAGCCAAGAATCAATTTTGATCTATGCCTAAAATACACTAATTCTCTTCAAATACATGAAAAAAATCACAAGAAAGAAGTGGTGTAGGGAAGATAAACACAATTATGGATTTGACAATATTAAAAATTAAACATGTGTACCCAGAGAAATAAGTGTAGAGCACACCCCTAACATACTCTATGCTCTATCCCCACACTGCCTGGCCCCTACAGCACAATAGGATTTAACCCTGGTAACCTATCCAGCACTGAGCCAAAGAATTTTCAAGCCAAGAATTGCCAAAAGTAGCTCTTGTTGCCCACCACATATGCTGCTGGCAATGCCCCTATTCAAAAATAAAATGAAGATGAATTGATTTGAATCAGTAACAAATACATGGCAGAAAATGTGAAATTTGATCAATGATTTCAAAATATGTCATAACTACTGCCTCAGTCCTTAATATTTTCCCAGAAAAATCAAATACATACCAAATTTTCACCTTAGTTCTTTTCTGGCTTGAGCATATGTAATGAAGAACATGGATGGATGGATGGATGGATGGATGGATGGATGGATGGATGGATGGATGGATGGATGGATGGATAATGAATAAATGGATGAATGGGTGGATGGATGGACAAAGGGATGATGGATGGATGGATGGATGGATGGATGGATGGATGGATGGATGTGGGTATGTGTACATTCATAATTACTGACCTCTTTAAATCTGTTAAACATGGATGAATCAACGTGGGGATGCCGTCTAGTTCAACCTTAATGGAATTTATTATGTTGAGTGAAATAAGTCAGAGGGAGAGAGACAGACGCAGAATAGTCTCACTCATCTATGGGTTTTAAGAAAAACAAAAGACAGTTTTGCAATAATCTTTAGAGACAAAGAGAGGAAGACTGGAAAGTCCAACTCATGACATGAAGCTCACCCCAAAGAGTGGTGAGTGCAGTTAGAAAAATATCTACACTGAGAACTATCAAACCAAAGTGAATGAATGAGGGAAGTGGAAAGCCTGTCTAGAGTACAGGCGGGCGGTGGGGTGTGGAGGAGGGAGATTTGGGACATTGGTGGTGGGAATGTTGCACCGGTGAAGGGGGGGTGTTCTTTATGTGACTGAAATCCAACTACAATCATATTTGTAATCAAGGAGTTTAAATAAAGTTATTAATAATGAAAAAGAAACTGGCGATTTCTACACAATGGTTTACAATGCAGCCACTAGGAAAAAATGAAGCCTTTGCACGTGGTTGTCCCAGAATGGATCAGCGTTCAATCCCTGGCGTCCCATATGGTCCCCCAAGCCAGGAGCGATTTCTGGCACATAGCCAGGAGTAACCCCTGAGTTTCACGGGGTGTGGCCCGAAAAGAACAACAACAACAACAAAATTGTATAATAAAATACCCAAAGACAATTGAAACTAGGACCAAGACTAGGTCCATGATAAGAAGCTTGCCACAAAGATGAAGAGGGAGGGAGTGCAATTAAGAGAGAGACAGAAAGAACCATTATAACAACCACAGTTGGAGATAATCACTCTGGACAAGACCTGGGCGATGACAAGAGATAGTGATTTACGAATGATACCTCTTGAGTATTGTTAATCACAGTACCTAAAAGGTGAAGAATGACAAAAGTGCTTGCAGTATAGGCAGACTAAGGGGTGGGAAGGGTGGGAAACTGGAATCATTGGTAGCAGCAGGAAGTGTGAACTGGTGAAGGATGGGTGTTGGAACATTGCCTGATTGAAACTCATCCATCAACAACTTTGTAACTGCTTATCTCAAGGTGATTCAATTAAAAAAGTAATTTAAAAAATTGCAAGTGGGTTCATATATCCAATGGAGAAAGTAAATATTCTAAAATAAAAGTTAAAACAAATCATTAATGCCAGTGACAAAGAATAAAGATAAATAAAGCAAAGCAATTTTATACACAATCCTAGTCAAGTAAGCAAGAAATATGCAATTTCTTAAAAAATTATAAGGAGGGGCCAGAGAGATAGCATGGAGGTAAGGCGTTTGCCTTTCATGCAGGAGGTCATCGGTTGGAATCCCGGCGTCCCATATGGTCCCCCGTGCCTGCCAGGAACAATTTCTGAGCCTGGAGCCAGGAATAATCCCTGAGCACTGCCGGGTGTGACCCAAAAACCACAAAAAAAAAAAAAATTATAAGGAAAGCCATTATTTAATAATAAAAATCTATGCTTTTAAAGTGCCAAAAAATTACTGGAAAGTAACTTGTATCAAATCATTAAATCAAGTTAATGAATACATGGCTTCTTATTATTTCTCTATTTTGCATTTATCATGTTATTTCGATTTTGTATAATGAATTACTCCAGTGTTTAATTAAAGAAAACAGAAAACGCACAGATCCTTTAAGGATGCACTTCTGAAGCCTCAGAAGAAAAGGAACAAATATAGAAAAGCAATAAAAGTTGATTTTTTTTTCACTGAACACCATACTGCTGTGTCAAATAAACAAATTCTAATAACATCAACACAAAAACATATACTTTTATTAGGAATACATTTAAACAATATGGAATGTATGGAGATAATAGCAGTCCTTGTATAATATAAAGTTATTTTTTCCTGGTGAATATGATTGATAGTCCAGCTTTAGCAATAGAAAGTAAGATGTAGGCATTTCTGTTAAAGTCACTAAATTACTACTCCTGTGCTTCATAGTAAACACTTTGGCGGGAAGTATTGGGATTATAGAGTGTAAAATCACAAAAGTAAGAATGAAATTTTTTCTAAACGTTCCACAGCACAAAACTGAAAGGATTGTAAGAGGTGAGTGGTCTGTGTCTGAATTGAGCTTCTGGTACCCTAATAATATGGTATCATAATAATATGTCCCACAAAAAGTTTAAGAAGATGTGGAAATGAGAAGATAAAAGGGATTTAACTTTAAAAACAAAAAATAAAATGCTTCTTGTTAGCAGAGCATGAGAGTGGACTAGAGCAGGAGTTGTGAAAGTCATTCTCTCACAATGTTTCTTTTGTCTACCCCTAGAAAGGAATGTATAGGTTACACAAATAGAATCCCTTTTCTATGGCAACAGCAAGTTTCCCCAGGGTAACAGGAAATAGGAAAGGAAAAGCTTTCTGTGGATTTCAGGGGGCTGTTAAAGAAGTGAAGTTTTTCATAAACAATCAGCTTTTACCAGAATCAGGCACTGTCCCTTCACTTATTTCTCCTGTTCTTTTTCTTTCCATATTATCTCAGAGTTTTCTCTTAATAATCTGTCACAAATCTTTTTAAAAATAAAACTGTTTTATTAGAGGTCAATATATTAGATACTTATCAATATATTAGATACTCATTATCAAAAAACTGTGTTTCTCTAAGAACACTTTCAAAGCCTTAAAAACAGGTTCAAGAGTAAAGGCTTTGGTGAGTCTTAAATTACATTTTAATAGCAGTTTTCAGGTCAGTTTTGCCCTCTCTATATTCACTTGTTTTTTTCCATTATAATCATAATAATAAATCATTAATTTTACCAACTGAACTTTTTAAGTATTAAGTATATTTACATTGTGGTATGATGTATTCTACAAATTTTTCAGGTTACAAAACTAGAGCTAAGCCCATGATTCCTAATTTCTCCCTCCACTCCCCTTTATACCAGACAATCCTAATTTACTTGCTGTGTCTATTAATCTCACTACTTTGAATAACTCATATTAGAGAAAAAACAATGTTTTTCTCTTTTTGACTGGATAATTTCACATAGTTTAAGATTCAGGCATGTTGTCCCATGTAACAACATGATGGAAGCATATATATGTATATATAATGATATTGTGCAATTTTGTACATATACACACCACATATTGAAATGCTTTTATCTCTTAGTTATTGTGAATAATATATTTCCTTTAATCCTACTTTCATTTCTTTTGGATATATCCCAGAGTAGATTTCTGGGTCATATATTAATTTTATTTTCATTAGTTGAAAATAAACACCCCATACTGCTTTCCATAACAGCTGCAATGTTTTTGCTTTTCTACCTGTGGTGAGTGATACTTCAATTTAATACAGGCTCTTCAACACTTGTTATTTATCATTTTATAGTAACTATAGATTGCACTAGATTATTCAATTGAAAGATGTTGCCTTTAACATCTTCACTGAACTGCTATACTATGTCCCTAAAAATATTAAAATATTCTGCAAAAAATATAACAAAGGAATTTGAAAGCTTAGTTTAGACTTCTCAAGACCCTAAGGAAATCAGCTAGAAATTAAGAATCGACATTGTAGTGATGACTCCCCAGTATTTGTTTAATTCTTGGAATCAAACAAAATCTTAACTTCTTGTGTTATTATTTTTCTATTCTTAGTTATTTTTAGCTCTCCTAACATGGTATCACCAAATATTTATTAAGAATACATGTAGCAGGGGCTAAAGCAATAGATAGCATAGCAGATAATATGTTTGCCTTGTACATGGCTGAACCTGGTTCAATATCTGACATTGCAAATGGTCCCACTGAGCCTACAAATACTTATTTCTGAACTCAGAACCAGTATATTTTTGTGGCCCCAAAATAAAAAAAACAATAGCAAAGTCTTAGCAATAGCAATAAGTAAAAAGAAGGAAATCAAAGTTATCCAAATTGTAAAAGAGGAAGTCAGATGATGAGAAGTTGGCAATGATATGATAATATACATCGAAGACCTTACAGACTCCACAAAACCGTTCCTAGAAGTAATAAACCAATATAGCAAAATGGCCAGCTACAAAGTCAATATGCAAAAGACCATTGTATTCCTTTATACAAATAACACCTCAGAGGGGAAAGAGATTAAAAAAATTTATCCCATTTCAAATAGTGTCCCAAACTATCAAATGCCTAGGAATCAACCTAACAAAAGAAGTAAGAACCTATACCACAAAAACTTCAAAACACTTAAGAAATAAATTAAAGAAGACCTAAGTAAATAGAAAGACATTTCATGATCATAGACTGGAAGAATTAATATTATCAAAATTACCATCTTACCTAAACTACTATATATATTCACTGAAAACCCTATTCAAATTCAAACAACATTTTTCAAGGACTTAGAACAATCATTTATAATGTTTGGCGGAACAATAAAAGACCTATATAGACAAATCCATATTGAAAAACAAGAAACTTGGAAGGATCACATTACCTAGCTAAATCTCTACTACAAAGCAATACTGATCAAAACAGCATGGTATTGGAATAAAGACATTCAGACCAATGGGTCAGAATAGAATATCCAGTGACAAACACATAAGTATATGGTCAACTAATCTTTGCCAAAGGAGCCAAGAACTTGAAATGGAATAAAGACAGTTTCTTCAACAAATGGTTTTGGAACAATTGGATAACCCCATGAAAGAAATTAAAGATCAATCCATATCTTAAACCTTACACAAAAGTCATTTTAAAATGGGTTAAAGACCTTGAGATTAGACCTGAATTCATAAAGTTCATTGAGAAAAGCATAGGCAGAACACTCCCAAATTTAGACCTCAAAGAAGTTCAATGAGAGGATGCCAATAGCAAGGACTATAGCATCAAATCTGAATAAAGGTGACTACATCAAACTGTAAAGTTTCTGTATGGCTAAAATTAAAAGACACCTAACTGAATGGGAGAAAAATTTTTGCACTCAACACTTAAGATAAAGGTTTGATATCTAGGATATACCAAGTACTCATGAAAGTTAACTCTACAAAACCTATAAACCTCATCAGAAAATTGGAAAGAAAATGAACAGACTTCTCAGAGGAAGAACAACAGATGGTCAACATACACATGACCAAAATGCTCATCTTACTTTTTATTAGGGAAATCTAAATCAAGACATCAATGAAATATTATCTTAAATCAGTGAAGATAGCACATATCAAAAATAATGAGGAAAAAATCTCTGTTGGCATGGATGTGGTGAGTAAAGAACTCTTATCCGCTGCTGGTGGGAATGCTGCTTGATCCAACCCCTATGGAAAACAGTATGGAGGGTTCAGTAAACTCAAACTTGGCCTGCTACAGGACCAGCAGTCTCTCTTTTGGGTATCTAACCAAAACAGAAAAACACTCATCCAAAAAAGATACATACACATCACTATTTCAGCACTCAGTACAAGAGCTGAGACTTGGAATCAAACTACATAGATATCCAGAAAAAAAAAAAAAAAAAATATATATATATATATATATATATATATATATATATATATACGCATGCATGCATGCATGCTGCAATGGGGCTGGAGTGATAACACAGCAGTAGGGTGTTTGCCTTGACCCAGAAGGTACCTTGGTTCGATCCCAGCGTGCCATATGGGCCCCTCAAGCCAGGAGCAATTTCTGAGCACATAGCCAGGAGTAATCCCTCAGCATCACGAGGTGTAGCCCAAAAACCAAAAAAAAAAAAAAAAGCTGCAGTCATTCAATTTGCTGCAACATGGATGGAACTGGAAGATAATATGTTAAGTGATGTAAGCCAGAGAAGAAAGATAAATACTGAATGAAATCGTCTATATGTGGTATTTAAAATAACTGCATGAAGAAATGCCATGGTAAATGAGAGGTGTCTTGAACACCTTTGGCCCCAGAGTATAGCAAGAAGAAATGAAACAGTATAAGAAGAGAAACAAAAATGAAAGGCCCAGGTGCATTGGTAGTGTTATAAAAGGACAGAACTAAATATCCAATACAAAGACAATAACAATGTAATCAAGAGACTCAAATTCTTAACAATCTAAAATTTAAATAGGCCTGATATACTGGCAATTTGGAGGGCAAAGGGTGGTATTTGGGATCACTCTGGGAACATGGTGGAGGGATGTTGACATTGATGGTGGGATTGACCAAGATTCATTGTATGCCTGAAACCCAACTACCGTAATTTCCGGCGTATAAGACGACCCCCTAATTTTGCAATTAAAACATAGGTTTAGGCCTATATTCGCTGTACGTTCCTCTGCTGCAACTGTATGTACCACAAAAAGCAACGGTTCAAAGGTTATACTGTAATAGACTTCCTCTCTGACTCTGGCCAATCTGAGCAGGCTTTTTATAGTGTAGATTCGGGTCCAGAACATTGTCTAATTTGCATGCATAAAAAGCCTGCTTGGATTGGCTGAGTTAGAGAGGCGGTCCGAGCAGCCTTGCAGAGATTGGTCCCTTATCATAGGCACAGGCACCTTTTCTGGCAATTCCCTGGTGGCGTCAGTTAATCTCACCCACTACATGAACCAAAACTACACCCCATCCTTGGACCCTAGCATTGAACCACCAACACGGTTAGCTGGGTTTTTCCAGAAGTGGCCACCAGATCTCCTGAGTACTGTTTGGGAGTCCCCAAGAAAGAGATTTGGAAACTCTGCGGCCTGATTTTTTTTTGGTTCGTTTAACGGCATATCGAAACATTTTTCAGGATATACTCCGTGTATAAGACGACCCGATTTTTGGTTGACTCTTTTTGTTTCAAAAGTCATCTTAAATGCTGGAAAATACGGTATGAAGGACTTTGTAAATTACAATGGTTTCAATAAAATAAAATAAATGCATTTAGCCATGTTTTATATTTCTAAATGTTAACAAAAATTTATAAGCTAAAAATGAAAAATTATAGATATTAATTTTCATAATTTATAATTTTTATTTGAGCACATCCACCCAATGACCAGGGTATATTCTTGACTATGCTCAGAATCACTCCTAGCTATGTTCAGGGAACCAAATGGGATGCCAAGGATTGAATCCAGGTCATCTGTGTGTAAGGTCAATACCCTACACACTAAATTATAGCTCTTACCCCATATAATATAACCTCTGGTGAAAAAAAAAAAACTAAGAAAATGTAAAAGTGCATAAATCAGAGGAAAGAAAAAGAAATCTACTAGAATTAAATATTAAGTAAACTAATATAGGTGTGAGGAAGGGATTTTTGAATTGTGGTTTGGAAAGGGAAGAGTTAGGTCATTTCTGATGATGCTGAATAGTTACCAAGTACTTGGTATCTAATCCAGAGTAATAAATTATTGTGCTTTACTACACAGAAATTCCTTTCACCTCAGTTCACCAAAAATAAAAATCTTGTTAAAGGATAAATAAAGGCAGCTGCAATCATTAATGTTTATTTGAGAAAAAGAAAAAGAAATTTTTTATTAGGTGGTGAAAAATGAACTGGTTAGTATTAGAGCGAAATATATAAAGCATGGAGAAGAAAGAAAACTTTCAATAGCTACAAAATAAAGTTTATTTGATTTTAGTGTTTTTATTTCATAATCTTTAGGTACTAAAGGTTTAGATTATGTTTCTTAAATTAGACCCCTCTTATCTGAACCATCTAAATGTTTGGTTCCTTGTCTTATTAAGAGTGGATTATTATCAAAAACCTTGTATTGAAAGTGTACAAAGGTTTAAGTCAGTACCTTTCCTCTGCAGCAATTCTTACTTCCATTAACTATATTAGGAGTATTAGCATCCTAATTCTTACTTCCTAAATTAGCATCCTAATTCTAACTTTCTAAATTCTTACTTCCATTATCTGGATTAGGAGTATTAGCATCATCTAGATTGTGTTAGAACTAAAAATACTTGGGTCCCAACCCAGATCTAGAGAATCATAACTACAGGCAGGATCCAGCAAGCTCTGATTTAATAAGCCCTCAATGATTTTGATACACACTGAATTTTGAAAACTACTTTTTCCGTTAAATCTAGGGTATGACATTGAATTATTAAAGTATGCAATCTTAATCCTTCCTTTCAAATTTTTGTTTTGTTTTGTTTTGGACCCACAACTGGTCAATTGTTGGATCAGTTGGGACCACAACTGCTCAGTGCTTAGGGCTTACTCCTGGCTCTGTATTCAGGAATCACTCCTGGCAGGTTGAGGGGACAGTATAGAGTGCTGGGATCAAACGTAGGTTGTCCATGTACAAGGAAAGTTCCCTATTTACTGTGTTATTGCTACAGCCCTCGAATTTTATCTTTATTGTCCACAAATTTTGAAAATTCTGCCCAATGTTATTTCCATATTCGAACAAATGACAGTTTTTTTTTACCGCCGGCAATTGATTTTTGTTGTGGGAGTGATGGTTACACAAAAAAAATCTCTATGCAAATGACAGATAAAAGATGTTTGCAAGAACATTTTGATTTTCCATACATAAAACTTAGTGTTCAAAACATTATTTCTTTATGAAGCTACAAGCCTAGTAAAGTTTGTCTAATAAAATTAAAGGAAACAAAAAAGTAATGCATTTGTTTTTATATGTTCTCTTTAGTTAATGAATGACTATTGTACAAAACTCAAAAATTGTTTTTTTTTTTTTTTTTGGTTTTTGGGCCACACCCGTTTAATACTCAGGGGCTACTCCTGGCTATACGCTCAGAAGTCGCTCCTGGCTTGGGGGGACCATATGGGACGCCGGGGGATCAAACCGAGGTCCATCCTACACTAGCGCTTGCAAGGCAGACACCTTACCTCTAGCGCCACCTTCCCGGCCCTCAAAAATTGTTTTTTAAAAGTAAAAGTAACATCACTCAAATTATGTCATTGGAAATATCATAAATGTTTTTAACTTCCTATGAAAAGTATATGTGTTAATATTTTTGTGTGTCTCAAAAGATAGATGTGAGGTTTGGAAAAGGTTAAACAACTTTCACATAAGTGGTAGTATGTGGTGCAAAAATATCAATAATACTCTGTTCTTTTTCTCATTTATTTGGTTATGTAGCCACATCTGATGGATAATCAGGATCACTCTGGCAGGATTCTGGGACCATATTTGGTGCCTGGGATGTAACGGGGTCAACACATACAAGTCAAGCACCCTACTATCACTCTAGCCTGGCAAATAACATTTTGTATTTTTATGTATATATTTTTAATTTATGTTTATTTAAGAACCTTGATTTATTAAATTACTAATAACAATAATATAATAATATAACAGTAATACTATTTTCAGGTACACAATGGTCCAGCACCAGTCCCACCACCAGAATGACCTCTCTACCAGTGTTCACAAATTAGCTTCCTTAGCAGGCCAAGAGCAAATATAATTCATATTATTTCCTTCAACAAATCTTAGAGAAATGGTAAATCTATCAGAACTTAAATCAATTTATGATGATTGTTTGATCTTAACCTATGTAAATGAAAAAATTAAAATAATCAATTACAATATAATACAATACCTGCTCTCATTTAAATAGATGTTTTCCACTCTGATATCTAAAATGGATGACTTTTATTTTGTACTTGGATATCATTATCATTATAATCCTACCTTCTTTGCCATTAATAAAACTATTTTAAAAAATCTATTAAATTCATTAAAATATTTTAGAGTTTATAAATTTTTAAAATTTATGATAAAGCCTATATGTAGAACTTAGTAAGTGAAGAAAATTAAGAAAATTTAAAGGAGATAAATAGGCTGATAAAAAGTACAAAGTGTTTTATCCTAAGTAAGAAAAGAAATATTGAAAAGACTGATAAGATAGCACATTCAATATAAAAATTAGATGTTAGTTTATTATTGACCATATATAAAATCCTGTAGCAAGCTAGTAGTAAACATACCTTACTCAATCTACAGAGGGCAACCATAAAAATAATAATAAAAAATATGCTAAATAGAAGAATCTTGGCACCAGTACTCATTTCCAAGTCTTGATTAAAAAGCTGCATTTGAATCAAATCAATGCCTAACTGGAGAAAATGTGGTCAGTCTGATGTTAGCCATTGAGTTATTTGACCCATATGAAGTAAAAAAGAAAATACAGACACTACAAAAGTGAGATATTATTTCATGCATAAAATCATCTTTATAATAGTTGTGGTATATAAGAAAAATAAAAAATGCTTTAATAGTATGGAAACAAAGCAAAAGCTTGATACTGGAAATGTGAGGAGCTCCTTAAACATATGTGTAGATAGCTAGCAAGCAGAATTACATGCAGAAAACCTGGAGAACTCAAAGCTGAGTAAGCAGCCTTATCATGGGAGCTGGTCACAGCCCAATTTAGTGAGATAAATCACAAAGTAGCTGCAATAATTGGGATCTTAAATTATAGAGTAATTCCTCTTAAAAATAAGTTAAATAATGTAGAAATTCTGACTCATGAAAAGTGAAGAACCATGAACTCCTCTGCTGGAGTAAAGTAAAAAAGTAAAATCAGACCCTCAGAAAAGTCAGACAAGACTTAACATGAAGGAAACAAAAGTATGTAACTTCAGGCTGAAATAAGTGGACCCAGGCACTTCTGTTATTTCATCATTGAAGGAGGTCAGTTGTTTGTCTCTTATCTCTAAATCCTTTAGAGAAGATGAACTTTATCCTTCGGACAGAAACATTCTTTAAGCTTTTCTTTAATACACTTGAGGAATCCTAAACTTCAACACCTCTCTCTCCCCCCTCAGAATAAGTGCCTCAAAATAATTCACCAACTTCAATGGGGAAAAAATGTATTGTATACTAATAAATTTTTTCTTACATAAAACCACAATGAAATACTGTTAGTTTGTAATAGGCTAAAATGGAGGCTTCACAGCACCTGGAAAACTATTACACAATTCTAGGGTTTTTGCTGTGTCTTTTAAAAATTTATTTTTATAAAGAGAACAAGCCCCTGCCTTCGAGGCATTCTGGAGGGCAAGAGGGAAATGGTGGACCCTGGAGATGTGATTGTTGTCAAAACAGTGTATGCCTGAAACTCAAACATAAGTAACTTTGAAATTCACTGTTTCGATTTAAAAAAAAAAAAGAATTGAAATTGTGTTTTTAAGACACCTGATTTACAACATTTTTTTAAAATATATAAAATCTTTATATAAGCACCATGATTACAAGCATTATTGTAGTTGGGTTTCTATTCATAAATAGAATATCCCCCTTCACCAGTACAACATTCACACCATCAATGACCTCCTTCCTCCCCCACTCATGCCTGTATTTGAGAGAGGCACAACATTGTTAATGTATGTTTTCTTCCTTTACAACAACACCCTCCCCACCAAGATATCCTCTCAGTTCCTTTGTTCTTGTTCCCCTATGGGGTAAACTTAGTTCTCTAGTTCATTTGTCAGTTTTGTTGACTTTGGCCATTTATTTTAATATCTTACTATTTCCTTATATTCTGAGAGGGGAGGGGAGCAGAGCTCGCTCATTCTCACTCTGTCTCTTCCTTATAGGAGACTTCACAAAGAACACTACTCTCTAGATTTATTTAATCATTGAACAATTGTGTCTATTACCATAGCATCTTTATCTAGTCTTCTGTTCTTGGACACTTGAGTTGTTTCTAGATTTTGGCTATTGTGAATAATGCTGTAATGAACAAAGAAGTACAAATATATCTTCTGGGTGCTAGAATACAGTGAGGGGGCACTTGGCTTGCATGTGATTGACCCAGATTGATCCACTTAATTAAAACCATTTGAAGATATTCAATTCTTTACTTTAAAAAATGTCTTATTTTGGGGGGGGGGCAGAGAGATAGCACAGCAGCGTTTGCCTTGCAAGCAGCTGATCCAGGACCAAAGGTGGTTGGTTCGAATCCCGGTGTCCCATATGGTCCCCCGTGCCTGCCAGGAGCTGTTTCTGAGCAGACAGCCAGGAGTAACCCCTGAGCACCGCAGGGTGTGGCCCAAAAACAAAAAAAAAGTCTTATTTTTGTTTGAGATTCTGTTGTTTCTTATGCACATATGTCTATCAAACCACACCCATCATCAATATACTCACCTCCCTCTCCCAAGGGCGCCACTGCTAGAACCAGTAATGTTAGTGTTTAACATTCTCTTTACTATTTTAGTACAGCTCAGAAGCAGACATTCATATTGTCTTGTTGCTTTCTTGTGGTAAAAAGTTAAGTTCTATAAGTGTGTTAGGTTCTTATTTTTACCAAGAAGTAATCAGTTTAATATCTAAACTAGCAATTATATTCTCCTATTATAAATGCCTACAAATTGCTTTTCTAGGCTCAATATCTTACCTGTTAGATGCTAGTAGATGCTTCTCTATTCGGTTTATTACACAGCTGTTTTTAATGAGCAAAGGTACTAAGTAACTGTTTTAAACTATATTTTAAGGAATGTTTGCATAGTAAAAACTTTTGAAAATATAGCATTTGCTATTAGGTCAATGCATAAGGCTACTTAGAATTTTGGGATGGGTAAGAGGATATGTGAAGCATATCAAAGGATATGAGAAGTATGCTTATTTCTATTCCTATTCTATTTCCTAATTTCTGTAAGTCATTCCTAGAACAAAACCCACTGCATGTGCAGTAGATACCTGACGGACACTTTATGGAAATTAAGGTTTGAAGAACTGGCACCTGGTGAGCTAAAGTTCACATGCACGCCTGGCCATGGGTAACATTTTTCTTTATGCTTCTCATCCAGAAGTCTTCTGCCAGTATCCATGAACCTATCCATTGCAGGCAACTTTTAGCTTCCAATTAGGGTTAAACATAGCAAAATATTTAAAGATCATTACAAGCTAATTACTAATTTAAAAATTGAAAAAGGGACGGAGCAGTGGTGTAGTGGTAGGGCATTTGCCTTACACATGGCTGACCTAGGATGGATCACGGTTCCATCCCCCAGAATCCCCTAAGTTCCCCCCAAGCCGAGAGCAATGCATAGCCAGGAGTAACCCCTGAGCGTCACCGAGTATGGCCCAAAAACAAAAAAAGAAAAAAGTTTTTTGAAGAAGATTTTTAACAAGTGCTTATTCCGTTTTTGTATACAATTTGGTTTTCTAGTTTAATAAAATCGTATTTGGATTTGTGGACTTGTAGGTCATCCACTGAGATATCTGTGTAGACTTAATTGCCTAATTTAGTCATTGGAAAAACTACATATTTCAAGAATTAAATTTAAAGAGTCATTATCACCTAGGTATGTATATCTTTTGCTTCCTAGAATGAACCCCAGTCAATAGTGCAACTTGGTTTTGACTGCTTAATCAGCTGAGTACCTTGAATGTATAGGCAAGTTTTATGTGTAGCCAATAAATCCTAATGGGTTGCAAAAATGGTAATAATCTTGTATGTCTTTGCTATTTAGTAAACTCTATAAAGGTAAGAGAGTTCTATGCTTTGTTGGATAAAAGATAACTGAGGATCTGTCTTGCTACTCATAAAAGTTTGTGTCCTTTGAAAAGACTAGTTCTTTGATATCTGCTCTGTAGACTTTTATACTCTACGCTTAGCTTTTAGTA
Organism: Suncus etruscus; assembly: GCF_024139225.1. Classification (NCBI taxonomy): domain Eukaryota; kingdom Metazoa; phylum Chordata; class Mammalia; order Eulipotyphla; family Soricidae; genus Suncus; species Suncus etruscus. The sequence continues at coordinate 87,886,535 of NC_064848.1, forward strand.
TCTGACAATGTAAATTTAAGTTGCAAGCTCTGTTTCTGTGATTGAGGAAAGTCTTTAGCACCTTTGGGTTACCTCAAAAATGTTCTACTCCCTAAAGGTCATTCATTGAATCAACTATACATTCTTTCAGAAAACTCTATTCTAATTGGTCTTCATAAATTAACATGTTATTGCCTGATATTCCCAGTATGCCTTGAAATTAAAGAAAATGAATTTCACTATTATATTTTGTTTTATTGAAAGAATTATCTATCTGGCCACTACAGGTACAGCAGGTAAAAAGCTTACCTTGCATATGGCTATTCTGGATTCAATCCTTAGTACCCTGAGCGGAGAGCAAGAGAAAACCCTGAAAATTACTTGGTTTATAATACCTGCATCCCATTTGCAGCCAAAAGAAAAAAGTCAAAATCCATATAATAAAGAGGAAGTCTTTTTGTTTTTTCCCTCAGGTGAAATTTTAAACAAACAAGGTCCAGATTGAATACTAACTTTTTATTTAAACCAGGGTTTCTTTACTTTGTGCTGTTCGCATTTTAGGCCATATATGAATCATTCAAAAGATGAATTTTTATTTAAATGTCACTCAATTTTTGCTTCAACATATTTTTAAATTCTAAACAATTTTAGTAATATAGGTCATTTACTGGATCCATGAAGCTGTTTGAAATCTTAAATATTTAAATAGTGAAAAATAAAACTCCTCTTGTACTATTTTGCTATATTATTTACACTTTGATGAAATCGGTTAAAAAGATATCAGCTTGGTGTCTTTAAACTACAATTAAATTATTTTAATTTTAAATTAAAATTAAATTTTAATTAAATTATTTTAATTATTTTAATTTGTCCAACTAATTTTCTACTTATGGAAAAATTTCATTTTCTGATTTCTCAAGTACAAATAAATCTGTCATGAAATGTAAAAAATAAAACGATGTTGCAAAAGTTCTGTGTTAAGTTTTTTTGCTAGATAAAAATTATATCCATTACTTAACCTCCCAATTAACTTTTCTTCTGCATTTCAACTCTTGGCAAGGAAAAAAAAAAGAAACACAAGTAAAAATATACTGTTTTTTTCCTTTTTCATTGGGAAATATTTGACTTTATATCTACCTTAAGTATTTCTAAAGCTACACATAGTGGCAGAGCAGTTTCATTAATAAATTAATTTTCAAATTTACAAAGAGAAGTGGAAAGGACAGGAAAAAAGAAAGAAGAAGCAGCTTAACATAGATAAGAAATTATCACCATAAAAAGCTAATTACCTAAAATGCAAAGAGAGTCCAGTTAAATAAAAATAAAACCCTAGGACATTTAACTATTCCATTAATCCTTATTATTTAAAATAATCATTACAAATAATCTCTTTTTTTGAAAATTTATATTCTGCCACTTTGGTATCATAAGAGACCTATATTAGTATTTATATTAACTAATAAAAAGAAATTTAAAGAACATTTTTACGGGCCTGGAGAGATAGCACAGCGGCATGTGGTCTTGCATTAGTCTTTAGGCAGTATGTACCTTGGTTGGCAAGAGACCATTGCAAGTTTATTTCCCAGGAATTATTTTATGTGTATTTTATTTATATCAAGTCATTTCTACTTTTACTATATAGTTGTGTTACTTTTTTTATATGTTATTTGGGTATGCTATGGTAGGCTATCTTGGAGGTTTGAGAACATTGGTAAATGAAAATGTAAATGAATTGTAAATGCGTCATCACCTTTTCAACTTAGAAAATGTTATAGGAACACTTTACTTTTGGATAGTATGAGAAAAAGTACTTAGAAATGATTGAAATAGAAAAACTTGAGTGAATGGTTTTTTTATATTAAAAGTGATCTCTTTGGGATAGGGAGATAACTTAAGTGGTAAACTATATTTTTAGCATGTGCAAGGCCCCTAGTTTGATCCCTGGAACTGCAATGGAAACCCCCTGCACCCTGTACACCAGAAATACTAGTATAACCCTGGTGGCCCTTGGATACTCCCTCACAAAGTATTGCATCTCTCGACTGGGCATTGCCAGATGTGGCCTTGGCAGATACCCAGTATCACTAAGAATAATACATAATTAATATGTAATTAAATATATTATAAATAAAATGTAAATTTGGTCATAAATTATATATTGAATAAAATGAAAGGAATTTAAATTTTATTTAAATGTAATAAATACTAATTTTCTGGGATATAAATAATCTCTGGGACTCAGGGATTACTTTGTGATTGCCTGCCTTAGAAGCATGAAGTCTAGAGTTGATTATCTGTCACTGTAATGTGATTCAGCGCAACTGACATTGGAATCTCTTGCACCACAATCAAGTGTGTAGAGGTTCTATCCATTACATCATCAATAACAAAAGAAAAAAAAAGAAGAGGAAAATTTAAGAAAGAAATTTTAAAATGTATCTCTTGTCTGCATCCACAAACCAGAGAGTATTCTGCCAATGTTTTCTTCTCATTTGCTCTAACTTGTGCCTCAATTAATGCATCTTTGTAAGTGCAAAGTTGCCACAGTAATTACAAATTGCCTTTAATGAAATGTGTTCAAATGAACAAATGAAATCTGTGCAAATGAATGCAAATTATGAGAGCTTAGCATTTTGTATGCCATGGAATGCCAAAAAAGAAAATATAAATGCAACAACTGTAAGAATCTGACTGAGCCACACATCATACAGCCTTGATACTTCCAAATATAAGCAAAAGAAGCTTAATTACACCTTTATCAAAGAAACATAGAAAATACTAAATATTAGTCTATAATTATTAGATTTCATTATGTGATTTGGGGAAATTTTTCCCACTGAGATCTGAACTTGTCAACTATAGAATTGAGAGATGAATTTATTAAACTTGTCCCTCGTAATTTTCTCTTACAGATTCACAATAAAAAATGACAAGGACACCACGGCGTGTTTTTTGTTTGTTTGTGTTTGTTTTTAGTTTGTTTTGGTTTATTTTTTATCTGTTTTTTTGTGGTGCTTATCGCTATAGCTGGAGTCCTCACTGGATATTTGACACTTCTTTTGGTACTGGTGGAGTGTTTCAACTTCTTTTTCTCCTTCATTTCCCAAATCGATGATGAGAACCTCTAGAAGGATTCTGCCCATTTTCGGGGTATTAAACTCTTACCCCGGTTTATTTATTTTCTCTTTTTCAGGCAAAACCACGCAACTTGAACTAGCTACCCCTGCCCCTACTTAGAGGGGGAAATAAGGGAGGCATCAAGACCAAACTGATGCAAGACTACTAAGTAGTTGGTTAGAGACAGAGGGGACCACATATTCTAGCCGCCCTGGGGGTGAGGGAAGAGGAAATGGGAGGTAAGACAGAAACGGGGGAGTAGGGAGGACAATTTGGGGATGGGAATCCCCCCTGATTTTATGTAAATATGTACCTAAAATATTATTGTCAACAATATGTAAGCCACTATGATCAAAATAAAAATTATATTAAAAAAAAATGACAAGGACAGAAAAACAAAACAATACTTGCTATTACTATTTTACTATGCTAATCAAAAGTTTGCCTAAAAACAAAATTCCATGCCAGAAGTATTAACTAAAGAATTATTTCAAACCTTTCAAGAGGATCTACTACCAATACTTTTCAAGATCTACTAGAAAATTGAAGAACAGAAACACTACCAAATAGTTTTTATGATGATAACATCACCATGATACCAAAAGCAGACAAAAATGCTGAAAATAAAGAAAACTACATAACACTATCTCTGATGAACACATGCAAGGACCCTCAACAAAATCCTAGCAAAAAGAATAAAATGCCTCATAAAGAAGATCATACACCATGACCAAGTAGGTTTCATTCCAGAGAAACAAGGATGATTTAACATACACAAATCAATCAACATAATATACCATATCAACAACAGAAAATAGAAATGAAACCTATGATCATATCAATAGATACAGAGAATGCATTTGATAAGGTCCAATACCCATTCATGGTAAAAAAAAAAAAACCTCTCTCTAAATAAGATAGGAATGAAAGGAACTTTTTTCAATATAGTCAAGGCCAGGGGCCAGAGCAATAGCACAGTGGTAGTGCATTTGCCTTGCACATGGCTGACCCAGAACAGACGCCGGTTCAATCGTCCAGTATGCCATATGGTCCCTCAAGTCAGGAGCGATTTCTCAGTGCATAGCCAGGCATAACCCCTGAGCGTCATCATCATCATATATATAGTCAAGGTCATTTACCACAAGCCAATGGCAAATATCATACTCACTGGAGATAAACTAAAAACTTTTACTCTAAAATTAGGTACAAGACAAGGCTGCCCTTTTCTCATTACTCCTATTTTGTTAGTAGAGCCTATGGCTCCAAATGAGGATCCTTGGTGAGTTCCTTGCCCGGAAGCAAACATCAACACAGGAAATAAACCACAATGAAAGGTACAAGAATGGGTTCAGGAAATCTAGCCTCAAGCAAGAATTCAATCAATCACCCAAGCTTTCTGCTCCTAAGATGGAATGCATCTCAGTGGAAGAAGACTGAAGGAATGAGCCTCTGCCTTCCTCAGATCCCTGCTTTTATTGACAAGAATCAGGCCCCACCTTAGGGTAAGAGAGGAATACCAAGAAGGGAATAATTCATATACCATCACCAGATCACACCCTAGGGTGGAGTACAAATATTGGTTAGGGTAGGATCATTAACCCAACACTAATTAACATAGTACTGGAAGTATTTGTCATAACAGTAGGCAAGAAAAAGATATCAAGGGCATCCAGATAGGAAAGAAAGAAGTCAAACTCTCACTGTTTTCAGATGACATTCTACTATATTTAGATAACACTAAAGACTCTACGAAAAATCTTCTAGAAATGATAGTCACATAACAAAGTGGCAGGCTACAAAGTTAACATGCAAAATGCAATGGCCTTCTTGTACCCAATAACGATATAGAAGAAATGGGCATTTAAAAAAAATCTCATTCACATTAGTGTTATACAAACTCAAATACCTTGGAGTCAACTTAACTAAAGAGGTGAAGAACCTATACAAAGAAAACTACAAAGCACTGCTCCAAGACATAAAAGAGGACACAGGGAAATGGAGACATAGCCTATTCATAGATTGGAATGATCAACATCACTAAAATGACAATACTTTAGAATACAATGTAAGATTTAATGCAATCCCTTTAAGAATACCCATGACATTCTTCAAAGAAAGTGGACCAAACATTCTTGAAATTCATCCATGAGTAGCTAAAGCAACTCTTAGGAAAAAGAAGATGGGAGACATCACTTTTCCCAAATTTAAATTGTCCTACAAAGCAATAGTCATTAAAACAGCATGTATTGGATAAAGACAGACCCTCAGATCAATGAAGTAGACTTGAGTATTCAGAGAATGTTCTCCATACATACAATCAATTAATCTTTGATGAAGGGGTAAGAAAAGAAAATGGAGCAAGGAAAGCTCCAACAAGTGGTGTTGGGACAACTGGTTAGCCACATGCAAAAAAAAGCAAACTTGGACTTCCATCTAACACCATGCACAGAAGTGAAATCCAAATGAATTAAAGACTTTAATTTCAGACTCGGAACCATAAGATATATAGAGGAACACATAGGTAAAACACTCTATGACATTGCGATTAAAAACATCTTCAAGGAGGAAACACCACTGTCGAAACAAGTGGAAGCAGAGATAAACACATTGAACTATGTTAAACTGAGAACCTTCTGCACCTCAGAAGAAATAGTGACAAAGATACATAGGCCACCTATGTATGGGAGAATGGGAGAAACTATTCACCCAATACTTATCAGGAGCTAATAATAAGATATACAAGGTACTGACAGAACTTAACAAAAAAAAATTATCTAACCCCATCAAAAATGGGGAGAAAAATGAACAGACACTTCCTCAAAGAAGAAATATAGATGGCCAAAATGCACAGGAAAAAATGTTCCACGTCACTAATCATCAGAGAGATACAAATCAAATCTTATGCCACAAAAACTGGCACACATCCCAAATAACAAGCACAATCAGTGCTGGCTGGGAAGCAGGGAGAAAGGAATGCTGATTTATTGCTGGTGGGAATGTAGTCTAGTCCAGCCTTACTGGAAATCAATAAGGAGATTTTTCAAAAAAATAGAAATTGGGCTTCCATATGGTACATTTACAACATGAAACCCAACTACAAACATGTTTGCAATCATGGTGCTTAAATAAAGATATTATTAAAAAATACAAAAAAAAACAGACAAATATGAGTTACCACCAATGCAAAATTATTATACAATTTTTATGAAATTTTGAAATTATTTTGACTAAATACTATGTTGGATTTAGTAATTTTTTGATGTTTATCTTTATACTATGGACATCATACGTATAATTTTTCTTTAGCTACTTTAGTTATGCTTTTTATAGCTTCTGCATTGATTCTATCATTAAATTGTATTTGGATCTTAAGTCAAGGCTTTCCCCTTTCATTCATTTGGTTTAAAAATTGTGTTGTATTTTGGGGACATAACTACCCACTTTCCTTATAAAAACACAAACCTTAAATATTACTTTGAGTTATAACTTTTTTATGAAGTTATGAGTATTAAAATTTAAGGACCAAAAAAATTCAAGAGTCATCCTAGTGGAAAAATCTTTACTGATAGAACCAGTAACTTATGGCTATATTAGAAAATGTGTGTCTTAATGAACTATGTAAAATGCCTTATTAAATTCATTGTTTAAAGTATAGTGTTTATGCTTAAGATTTAGTTTTAGCTTTCTCTTATTTCTAAAAGTCATTGTAAAAATCTGCCTTGATTTGGAAATTCTGATACACAACAAAAATCATGGATGATTTTTTTTTTGGGGGGGGAGCCACACCCAGCGGCACTCAGGGGTTACTCCTGGCTCTGTGCTAAAAAATCCTCCTGGCAGGCACTAAGGACCATTTGGGATGCAAAGATTTGAACCAATGCTGGTCCTGGGTTGGCTGCTTGCAAAGCAAATGCCCTACTGCTGTGCTATCTCTCCAGCCCCAAACATGGATGATTTTTGAGGAGGTTATACTAAGAGAAATAAATCTGTGACAAAATGACTAACAATGCAAGTTTTTATTTATATGAGGTACTTGGAGTAGTCATACTCCTAAAAAGAAAAATCATAATGCTGATTGCCTAGAGGCATGGGGAGAGGAAAGAGATAAGGTATTGTTGTCACCTTGCTGTTAGTTATAATGGTTATAGATTTTCAACTATTTTTAAATGCTTAGTGCTAATGTATAATAAGACATGATAAAGATGGTAAAATTCTTCAGCTGTATTTTATTGGAACCATGAAAGAAAGGTAGAAAAAATCATCCTATAACTTCATTTTAAAGAAGTCGCCACAATTTTTGTAATATGACATAATTGTCTCTTTAGTATTTGCCTTGCTTATACTGACCCAGGTTCAATCTTCAGCATCCCATGTGGTCCTCCCAGCCCACCAGGAATGATTCCTGAGTACAGAGCCAGAAGTAATCCTAGGGCATAACTGTGTGTGACCCAAAAAATCTTATACCAAAAAAAAAATCAATGTATAAGATAAATGTATAAGATTTCTTTTTACAAAGAAATCAAGTAACTGAAATATTCACTTAAAATAGAGGCTAAAAATAAAATAAAATAAATACAGACTTAACCAAACTTCTAAATAATTAGCGCATAAATGCTGATCTTGAAGATATGGGGGAAAAATCTCACTTTCACAAGGGCAGTGACATTGATCATAAGTAATAGAAAAGTATTGGGCTATAACAAGCTAACAACTCAGGTATTCTGAAAATAAGAAACAGAATTAAATGTAATAATTACAGAGGGCCATCGTTAAAACTAAATGAAGAGGTTTTGTCTTCCTATGTAAATTATATTCTTTTTTGTGTTATTTTGAACCTCACATCCTTTACTCAGTTCTTTATTCATTAACTGCCTCTTCAGTATGCAATTTTTATTTCCAGCATCAGCTTGAGCCTGTGGAATCAACTCTACCAGGAGCCATAATAATATTAGGGCAGCCTTATTCTTTCTTCTCTGGAACAAAGTAACTTAAGATGTTGCTCAGGTGCAAAATCAATTTGAAAATAACTATTTCTCCAGTTCTCAAAGATTTTCTCACAACCAAAAATATATTTTCTTTTTTTTTTTTAAGTAATCTGAAAACTATCTCATTTAGTACCATATACATTTTTTTTTTGGTTTTTGGTTTTTGGGCCACACCTGGCGGTGCTCAGGGGTTACTCCTGGCTGTCTGCTCAGAAATAGCTCCTGGCAGGCACGGGGGACCATATGGGACACCGGGATCAAACCAACCACCTTTGGTCCTGGATTGGCTGCTTGCAAGGCAAACGCCACTGTGCTATCTCTCTGGGCCCAGTACCATATACATTTAATAATTTGGAGGACGAGAATAAGGATGTCCTTATTTCTTTTTTTTTTTTTTTTTGGGCCACACCCTGTGACGCTCAGGGGTTACTCCTGGCTATGCGCTCAGAAGTTGCTCCTGGCTTCTTGGGGGACCATATGGGACACCGGGGGATCGAACCGCGGTCCGTCCTAGGCTAGCGCAGGCAAGGCAGGTACCTTACCTCCAGCGCCACCGCCCGGCCCGGATGTCCTTATTTCTAAGATTTAAAATTAACTGTAACCTAAACGTTGATGTTAGTTAGAGTGTGGTGTGCCTTTAGAGATAACATTGCTTTGGCTTCTGTACCCTGCATGGTTAGGAAATTAACTGCTATAAACCTGGTTTTGCTGTGAACCTCAGTGCAGCCATGACATGCTGTAGTTTTAAAGTATAAAGGCTAGGCCCAGAAAAACAGACAGTTCCTGAAACCAGACCCATATGAGGATGTTCCAGGAACTGGCTTCCTGGTCAAATATCAGAGACTAAACAGTAACAGCCAGATGACACCCAAACCCTGAGTCTGACACTGCACCCTGCATCTAAAAAATGCCTGCTCACCCCTCACTGAGCTTACAGCCCATCATAATCATTTGTCTGATGCTACATTTGAACTACAACCAATCCTAGCCCCACCTTGTACTAAAGACCAATAATTTTAAAATTCCACAACCGTGAGGAGGGAATCTCCTAGGCTGAGCCCTAGATACCTTTTAAATTTGGCCTGTTAACCATTCTCAGGATCCTCATTTCTTAGGAGATGTTGGACCCCAGCATGCTGGAATAAACTCCCTTGCATTTACATTACTGCCTGTCTCCTTGGTAGTCTTTGGGTGAGTTCCGGATTTAACAGACCTAGTGTGATACCATTTTAATGAGCCTGAATCTAAGGTACATTTTCAAATGAGTCAGAATCTAAGGTACATTTTCAAATGAGTCTGAATCACTTATAGATCATCCTCTGAGTATAAGAAGACTGTATTAGTATTATTGACAACTAAAAAAGTAACATAAGGAAAAGTCTTAGACTTCACAAAGTTTCTAACAGCCTTTTTGAAAAACACTTCCAGGCAGGCAAATCTGGGGAAACATACTGCAGCCATATGTCAGCTTCAGGGCACAAGGTTATCCGGCAGGAAAAAAAGAACAGGAAATTAGAAGAAGTAAGCTATAAAAACGAAGCAGCCTCCAGAGAAATCCACAAACCAATGGTCCAGGGGAACTCATCTGCAGGGACTAAAGAAATTCACCCCAAAGCACGCCATTTCCTAGATTTGGTTCAACTATCATATCAGCAAACTTTTCAGATTGTAAACAAACAAACAAAAATGCTCCTGAAGAGAATAAAAATATAAATATATAAAAATACAAATATAAATGGAGAGAGTGAAAATATAAATATAATTGTCAGAGTATCCTCTGCCAAAGATCTTCTGTAGCAATCAGTTTTCCTTAATTTAGGCACAGTTTCCAACTCAGAATCAAACAGAGAATAAAATATGTTTTCCAAATCAATTGCATAAGATAATCCACTTTAGTTTACCTATATCTAGCTTTATCAAGCCCACAACAATCAGGTTAATATATTTTTTTCTTTCACATAAAGCTTCCCTGCCAGTCTTAGAGTTCAAGTCAAAAGCAAGTAAGGTTGGATGTCTCTGCCTTTCTAGCAAGCAAATTAATCATTTGAGTGGTATTTCATTGAAAATATCTGGAAGCCCTATCAAGAAACAGTCTGCATAGTCTGTTGCTGGGGATCCCAACTTTTGAAAGAGGCCCCAGTGCTGGCCTGCTAGAGGCATGTGGATTACATGCTAATGTAGTAAATCAACTTGGAATCTGAACTTTGCAGCCTTTGCATTGTATTTCTGTTATATACCCAGTTTGAAAGGCAGATTTTGTAACTGATTCCCACTAGCTAGATATCTTTGTAGAATCAGGACATTCCTGCTCATACATTTGTTTTGTTTTGTGCTTACTTTGGGTTGTAGTGTCTCAAAGTGTACAATAAAGAGGAAGAGAATCAATGAAAACACAAGTCTAAATTTTATTAGCCTGAGTTCCAGATAATCTCAGACCTGCAAGTTTGTTATTCTTAACTGACAGGCATTCATTTGAACAAACCATTTGACCCTGCTAAAGGTCACTAAGAAACAGATGGGTTTCTCCTTCAGTCTTAACTTTTTGTCTTGAATGTTTGGCTTTGATCCAGAGGGAGTGTTTGCTCTAGGTTTCTGCCTCCGGGGTAGGGAGTTACTGGGGCGTAGATTTATTAAGTCTACAGTGGAGGTAGCCAGACTCCTTTCAGGTTAGAGACCAAAAATAGGAGGTATATAGTATCACATTTCTATTAACCATTGTCTGCCTGTGGACTAATCTAAATTTAAATTCCTTCTTTCCTTGGAAAAAGTCATTATATACTGATTCATTTGTTGTCTTTATAATTCTTGCACTTATCTCTCTTAAATCTTCCATGAATACAATTTGAGTCTTTAGTGGTCACTCTGGGGAACATGTGATTGGAATAAAATTCTTCATTTAAAATATCCCTTAGATTCAAGTATGCTAACTTAGACCTAATGAACAACTTTTTTTAAAAAAAAAAAAGATATAGAAACCGCTGAAAGAAATTCCAAATTAAAAAAAAATCACTTCAATAAAAGTGTCTTTGTTCCAAAACAATTAACAAATATGGCAAAGTTAAGCAAAATAAAACTAGATTTAAAAAGCCCTTTGCTTCTTGCTGGAGTGGTTCTCTCTATTCTGCTCCTTCTCTTCTCCTTTTTCTTTGATTTCTTCTCTTGGCATCTGCAAAAGTTCCCCTATTCTCTTCCTTCTTAGTAATTCTCCAAAGACCCTGCAATAACACTTGTTTCTAGAGATAAATCCCTGTCATGAACCAGTATACAGGTAACTATAAAAATTAAACATTTCTTGCAAAGTATATTAAAATTTGTAATATCTGCTTACATGTAGACAAAGATAAATTTAGATTTTGAGTATTTATCACTCAGTTACTTGGCCTGTATTAAATTTGTGCACACATTAATCAGAAATTTAAAAACTAAATTCTGGATGGCATAAATTGATTGTATTAACTTAAGGGAAACTGCATGATTGATCTTTTGACAATAAAGGTGAATTAAGAGGATAAAAACCTTGGGAAGGTAGTGATAATAAAATGGTTAAGGTGTTTGCTTGCACAAAACTGACCTGAGTTCAACTCCCTAGAATCCCTTATAGTCTCCTGAGCAATGCCATGAGTAATTCCTGAGGGCAGAGCCAGGAGTGACCTCTGAGCACTGCCCGGTTTGCCTCAAAAACCTATTTAAAAAAATAAAGATAAAAAACAAACCTCAAAATTGTTGGATGCCCCGTGACACCAAACCACCTGACAAAAGGATACCTTATAAAGCTTTTTGTTTCAGGGGATCCCATTAGAGCAATTGTTCCGGGGGAATTTCTTAATGCTGAAAGCTTAGGAGACAACACTGCACCAGGAATAGGGAAGGACAGCCTAAAGAGAGCCTCCTTCCCCCAATTTTGTGACTCTTAATTGGGCTTGAACCTAGACAATTCCTTCTCGCTCACCAAGAGCTCTGGTTAAAGGACATGCTGTTGCTCCAGGGGCATTCTTTTTTTTTTTTTTTTAATTTTTATTGTAGCCAAAGTGAGTTACAAATCTTTCAGAGTAATATTTAAGGTACATAGTGATAATGAATAAGGGAAATTCCCACCACCAGTATTGTCCTCCCTCCATCCCTTTTCCCAGCATGCATCCCACTTCTCCCTCCTTTACCCCCCAGGATGCTAGTGTAACTGGTCCCCACTTGTACTGCTTGCTGTAGATTGGATATCGATTCTGTTGTCCTTGATTTTGGGTTTTGGTGTTCAAACACCAAACTCCAGGGGCATTCTTAAACCCTATCTAATTTTCTTCCCAGTGCCTCACATACCCCTCCAGGCTATTCCTCTTTATGTCCTGTTACATTTCAGGTATCCTAGATCCTTTGGTCCTATATAAGCATTGTTGGAATAGAATAAAATGTCTCTAGTCATCAGCTTGAGACCTCTTCTTTGCCAGTTATTAACTGGGGGAACATCCTCAGTCCAGAACTAATTGGGAGAAGAAGTTGACTCTTGCCAGTGACAGGTTCCAGCTGGGAAATATTGTTCAGAGGCTTACCTGCTTTATATATATAAGGTCCTTAGTTCAATCCCTATTACAACATTAAGAATAAATTAAAAAAAATTAATTCACAAACTCTTAAAAGGCTTGTCCAATAGAAATTGTTTATCATATTATTACAAATGAATTTTTCAGAGAAAATGTCAAACTATAGTAACAATTCCAAAGACAAGATTTTAAAGTTTTCCCAGTGATTGAATTGTAATTCAAAAAATAGATGATGTTATAACTTTTTCAGATAACCAGAAAATCTGTAAAAAAAAACAACAAAACAACAACAACAACAACAACAAAAACAGTTTCATTTACCAGTTTTAAGTTTTCATTGACCCCCCCCAAAGACATAAGATTTCAAAATATATTACAATTTTTCCAAAACGCTGCTCTTATTTAGGGCATGACTGTAATGGCTTGGCATGAGGACAATCATCTTGTCCCAGAAACACTATTTCACTGGCTTGTTTTCTAGTTTTGTTTTTGTTTGTTGGGGGTTGTATGTGTTATTAAAAACAAACAGAACAAAAAAATGTCCATAGGAGTTATGGAGTTATTAGTGGGGGACCGGAGAGATAGCATGGAGGTAAGGCGTTTGCCTTCACACAGAAGGACGCTGGTTTGAATCCCGGTATCCCATATGGTCCCCTGAGCCTGCCAGGAATTATTTCTGAGCACTGCCAGTTGTGACCCCCTCCCCCCCAAAAAAAAGAAGTTATCAGTCAAGTTCAGAGACAGGGACCTCTTTCTGAAAATGACTAACTGCTAAAGCTTCTTTGATAACTAGTTACTAAAATGGCCTTACAACCATAGCACTTTTTCTAGTATTGTGAACCTCCTTATCTACTTGTATACATCTACTCTAATAAGATATACTCTACTCCTTAAAAGGTTAGTGATAACTCAGTAGGTAGGGAGTTTGCTTTGCATGTGGCTGACCTAAGTTTGAACCCAACATCCCATATGGCTCCCCAAACCTACCAGGAGTAATTTGAGTGAGAGCTATGAGTAACCGCTGAGCATAGCCAGGAATGGCCCCCAAACAAACAAACAAAAATGTTTTAAAAAAATATGATCAAGGCTACAATTTGCCCTACCCAAAATTCCTGGTTTAAACTTTGCTGAGTGTTTCAATCCTTGTCATGCAGGGACATAACAATGACTTATTCAAGAAGAGAAATGCACTGTCACCTTCTAGAGGAAAGATGTTTCAAATTTATCCTATATTCCTTATAAAATAACAATTAAGGAGAATTTTTTAATCTTAACTAGATATTGCAAATATTTGTGTGTTAAATATTTCAGAGCTTTTTTTTTTTTTGGTGTTTTGGGTCACACCTGGTGACGCTCAGGGGTTATTTCTAGTTATGCACTCAGAAATCACTTCTGGCATGGGAGACCATATGGGACACCTGGGATAGAACCTACGTCTGTCCTGCATCAGCTGTGTGCAAGGAAAATACCCCACAGTTGCACAATCATGCCAGCCCCAAAATATTTCAGAGCTTTTAATATCTATTTATGAACTGAAAACATTATTGTATAGTTGATTGTGGAGATAATTATATAGTCCTCAATTGATAATGAACCGAACCTGTAGCCTTCCTGAATTGATTAGCTTCTTTACTAGTGAAAGAACGATGACAGTGGGTCAACTAGTTGATGAATGTTGGGGGAAAAAGTAAGAAAAGAACAATGCCCAGGCCACTATGTATCCTACTCTTTTTTTCCCTATTTATTTATTATGTTACCATGATTTACCAAGTTGTTCATAATACAGCCATTTTAGGCATTAAATGTTCAAATACCAATCCCACCACCAATGCGACCTTCCCTTCACCAATATCTCAGTAACTTACCCATTACATTAGCCCGCCTGCATGCAGACAAAAACAAATTTCCTTCATATTGCTTGTTACAACACAACACAAAAGTATCTTGAATAAAATCTTAGATCAACAGAAGTCAATTTGAAATAATTGTTATTAAAGTCAGTGTCTAACTATTTTATTTGGCTATAGTTTGGTACTAGTTGTGCCTTCTGTGCTCCTGTTAGGCTCACTGACGTTGAGAGATTACTAAGTAACTATCCCCATCAGATTTCCATGATACTACTGGATTGAAACTACAAGTTATGAGGTGTCTCTTGGCCAATCCCAGGATTTAAAGATCTAGAACAAATTAGGTACCTTGGAAATTTGATAAGATTAAGGATGAGCCATTTCTACCAGGGGGTGTGGAAGTGGGGGTTTGAGAATCTTGTTGTTCATGCAAAAAGGGGAATCTGGACAAGACTACCTAGGAAGTATCAAATGTCATTATTTACTTCTGGAGCATGGTGGTAGAACTGGGCCATGTCTGCTGGGAAGATGGCCTGTATCCTACTCTTTATGGACACTCTCTATTATGAGTCTTGAAGGATCAGAACTTAACCAATGACTCTCAACTTTTCTAATTTTGCCTCCCAAGTTAGCATGAACTGAAGAAGTCTAAATGCTAGCCCCAAACCAACCATGATGGATATCCCGTTTCTTTCACTAGAACATTTTTCACTGTCTCTACCATTCTGCCTTAGAGTTTATACCAAATGGCTACTTTGCTATAGCAAACATTTTTTGTTTGTTTGATTTTGTTTTGGGGTCACAATCAGGAAAACTAGAATGTGCCCTTCAGTGGAGAACCCTAAGTCCAAAGGCTGGGGGGGCCCTGAGACTGTTTTTGACCCCCTACATCACTCAGTACATAATTTTTACCACTTTAGCATGTGATGAGTTGGCACTTGTATCCCACAATTGTTCTCTGAAATCACGCAAAGGACTGATAAAATGCTGAGACCAGTCAACAACAGGTTCAGCACAAAGATTAACATTTACCTCCATAACCAGCTTGAAAGCGACTTTTTTTTTTTTTTTTTTTAACCAGGGAAGGGCACACCTGGCAATGCTATGGGGAACATATAGGATGCTGAGGATTAAACCTGCATCTGCTGCATGCAGGGTAAACTCCTTCCCTGATGTACTATTTCTCTGGTCCCTAGAAAATCAACGATGCTCAGGGGTTACTCCTGATTGTTCAGTGATTTCTGAAGGAATCACTTTTGACAGTGCTGAGGTTAACACATGGAGAGCCAGGCATAGAACATGGGGCCACTGCATGCAAAGCAAGCACCCAACCTACTGTACTATTATTACTCTGATGCTATAGCAAACTTTTAACCAATAACCTATTTGTTCTCACTTCATTTGTTTGTTATTTATGAAGTCTTCATTAAAATTCTCTCATAAAAATATTTTTGGCTTTTAGGGCTGGGAAGATAGACAAAGGTCTGGATAACATGCCTTGCTTGCAGAAGACCCAGTAATGTTAGGGTCCAGAGTTGAAGGACAAGACCACATAACTGGAGTAAAGCTGAATACTTTAATCCATCTGTCAACAACCTCCAAATTGACCTGACAGGGTAATCTCTAGAAAGAGATTAAATCTGCCCAAGATCATGAAGAGGATTATATAGGGAAGGGATATAGGGAGGTTCTAGCTTTTTGATGATCTTTAAAATGATTGCTGTTATCTATGGGTGCCTTCCTACTGTTTCCTTGTGTCCTTCCCTGATAGGCTACCTATCAGTATGGCCAGGTAGTTTGGGGCAGTGTAAATGAAAATAGTCTTGAGGAAATCTAGTAAGTGGCTTTCTCCCTGTGGTCCTTACAAAATGGTATCTCTCCTTGTTCAGAACCCAGGACCCCACAGTTTCAATCACTGATTCCTACTTGGTCCTCTCCAATCAACCCAAACAACCCAACCAGGAACACCACCATCCCCAGTACCTTTAGTTGTGGTTCAAAAATGAAAAGAAGCCAAAATAAATTTGGTTTTCAGTTATGATAATTTCTTCTTTTTATTTTTTACTTTGTTGGTTCTTGGGTCACACCTGGTGACGCTCAGGGGTTACTCCTGGCTATGGGCTCAGAAATCGCTTCTGGCTTGGGGGACCATATGGGATACCAGAAGTCTGTCCTAGGTCAGCTGTGTGCAAGGCAAATGCTCTACTCTTGTGCCAATGCTCCCGCCCCCCAATTATTATTATTGAGTATATTGTTTAATCAAATTTCATCATCAAGACAACTGAATTTTTTTAAAAGAAATTTTGTTTTGCTTTAAAGAACTATAGACATATGGGCCCAGAGTGATAGCACAGTGGTAAGGCATTTGCCTTGCATGCAGCCAACACAGGACAGACTTCAGTTCGAATCTTGACATCCCATATGGTCCCCCGAGCCTGTCAGGAGTGATTTCTGAGCACAAAGTCAGGAGTAACTCTTGAGCAATGCCAGGTGTGATCCAAAAGCCAAAAAAAAAAAAAGAAAAAGAAAAAAGAAAAAAAACTATAGACATATAGACATATACCATTTATCTGTGTTGAGAGTATTATGAAGATAATAAATCTATCAAAAAATAATGGATGTCTTAACTGAATAATGTTTGGAATAAAGTTTACTCAAGCAAGTTTGCTGTTTCATATTCAACAAAATCAAGTATGGTCATTTCACTCTCCAAACTAACCTCTAAAAATGAATATTATAGATATGAATCCTACACTTAAAGTTCTTAACTTCACAACAGGCTGCACTAACTGATTTATGAAGAAGGTTGTTGATAAAATAAATTGCTTAGAGATATTTAAACTATACTAAGTCCTGTGAGAAAGCTTACTAAGTATAGTAATCTAAAATAACATAAATCTACAAAATCCAGTACTAGGAGTTCTTCAAGAAAAATGCTGGATTTTTAGTTTTAACTTCCAATTACTTTCATTATTTTAGAACTCTGTTGGGATAAAAGCCAGCACTGATGCTATAAAAGTTCAACAGAGATAGAAGTCACATCTAATCACTATCATTTATTGCTTTATAGAATAAGAATCAGTTTAGTATCTAGCCCAGAAATTTAGTAGTAATATTCTTTGATTAAATTACTTAGATATTTCTGATCCTCAATTACTCTCCAAGCTTGTTTTAACATTTTTAAAGTCCCTTATTAATCTATGAGTTAAATAAAATATTTGAAAACATGTTCATTTAATGTTTTATGAGTAACATTTTATCTTAACCATTAAAACAGCACACTCTTAAAAATCATGTAACATCTTATCTCCTTAAATATATTATAACTTCTAATAAAAATTATTTTAACACTGAAATAACATGACATTTCTGAGATATTATGGTATAAAAGTATGTAGTAAATATTTTCCAACCCTGCTCCTAAAAGTATTTAAAACTTTTTATTATAGTTTAGAGACCATTTACTCATAGTGTTAACCTTATGGTATTGATGTACAAGATTACCATATACTACCATCACTATAGTGTCTAGTATGCCTGAGATACTAATACTGCAATACCAACTTCTAAATAATAATAATTATATTTAAAATCTTTGCATTTATAATTATTAACAATGCCTCTCAGAAAAAAGAGAAACCTCTAACTTCTAAAACAACAAAACAAACATTGAGAAACTAATTTTATCTCTATGAAATAAGGGAGACCGATACTTCAGCAAATTCATAGGAAAAAATTTAAAATATGTGAAGTAAAAGAATGTTGAGTGGAACTATAAAGGTGCAGGCAAAACTTGTTTCATAGAGAAAAGGAATTCAATTAAAACAACACCAGATAAGAGAGAATGCATATATTTATCATATACCTACATGTATAAAGAGATTAGAAAATAGCTAAAGGCAATGAGCAAAGTACAGTCAGAAAAAGTGAAAAGTGAGATGTTTCTATAATTTCTGAGATTATTCTGGCACTATAGAGGGAAAACCCTTTCACAACTCCTCCTTTAAAAGGAATTTCATTGACTCACAATACTTTAAAAGGTAAACCTGAAATTGTAGGAAGCTGTTACTCCTAAGAGATATTAAAAATAGCAAAAAGCCTTTTAGAATAAGTTCTCTAGTAAGTCCGGGAGATAGGCAAAAGTTTATATCAAACAGGAAAAATAACACTCAAGCAGTAAAATTATATTATAATACAAAACTTTCCTGCCCCTCTTCCAGGACAACAGCAGCTTTGAAAGACAATAATTTGTGCTCCTCACATAGGAACTTAGTCCTGAAAATGGTGTTTTTCTCTTTTAAACTTGAGGATTTCCTGAAAGCCAGGAACCTGCCTTTGTTTCACCTAATTTGTGCTCCTTACATAGGAACTTTGTCCTGAAAATGGTGTTTTTCTCTTTTAAACTTGAGGGTTTCCTGAAAGCCAGGGACCTGCATTTGTTTCACCTAATTTGGAACTCTTTCAGATATATTAGCAGCTACATACAAGGGTATTTCTCTAAAAGTTTGAGAGCCAAAAGAATAAGCATCTAAAACCAGTAACTAAAAGAAAAAAAAAAAGGAGGAGAGAGAGACAGAGACAAAGAGAGAGACATATAGACAGAGAGTGAGAAGAAAAATGTTTGCCTAGATGGGGGATGGGGAGAGAAAATGGGGACACTGGTGGCAGGAAATATGTGCTGTGAAGGGATGGGTGGGTGTTGGAGCATTACAGTATTGTATGACTGAAATTCCATTATGAGCAAATTTATAACTGTGTATTTTATAGTGGTTCAATAAAAAATTCATTAGCTAAAATAATTTAAAAATAAAGATCCCGTGACACCTATAAATAAGCAAATAAATAATTTTAAAAGCAATAAAAAAAGTCTCTACTAGTCAGAGAAAAAGAAAACCCACAACAGTTGGGGGAAGTCAATGAGAGTGTAAAACCAGATGTACAGAACCATAGAAAAAAATGTTTGAGGACTGAGGATCTTTAGGGAACAAGACTCCAGACTATAATGTGGAGCCTTGGAAGCTACTCAAATGTACAGGGCAGGATGCCTGCTCAGAAATGATGAGATGAGGCAAGATGAGACCTCCATAACTTTTCACTTATGACTAACTTTTAAGCGTCAATGGAAACAAGATGTGAAGAGTTGTAAACAGATGGGCTAAGCAGTGAAAGAATACCTCAGAAATAGCCTATCTTTAAAGACTTAAAGAATATCATACTTCATTTTTTTACTTTAAATTTCTTTAAATGTTCTTTTCTTTAAATTTCTTCCTTTCTCCCTTCCCTCCTTTTTCTTTTCCTCCTTTCTTTTTCCTTCTTCCCTCCTTCCCTCTTTCCCTTCCTCCTTCCCTCTCTCCCTTCCTCCTTCCCTCTCTCCCTCCCTCCCTCCCTCCCTTCCTTCCTTCCTCCCTCCCTCCCTCCCTCCCTCCCTCCCTCCCTCCCTCCCTCCCTCCCTCCCTCCCTCCCTTCCTTCCTTCCTTCCTTCCTTCCTTCCTTCCTTCCTTCCTTCCTTCCTTCCTTCCTTCCTTCCTTCCTTCCTTCCTTCCATTTCTTTGCAATCTAAAGAAATTTTTATTAAGCAATTAAATAACAACTAAACTAAGAAAACAGAAACTTCAGAGACACACATCATACAAAACAGTTTTTACAAAAGTAATTTAGAAGTCAGTAAAGTAGTTATAAACCATAGCAAAACCAACAAATTCTAAAGAGAAAAAATTAAAATTTTGTTACATCAAACTATTAAAAAAATCTCTAGTTTTCAAAAAAATCTGAATCTTTAAAGAAAGAAAACAATATAAATTTTTCCTTCAAAAATAAATAAATGAACAAAAAATAATTGTCCCTGAGGAAGTGCTTATATGTCCAAATTGAATTAAAGGAGACCATGAGCAAAGAAAAAAAGCATAGCGAGGAAAAGTAGACAAATAAAAGAAGAGAAAAATTTCAAAGAAGTCAAATAGACTCTTAAGTTGAAGAAAGTAACTGAATGAAATTTTAATAGCATATACGAGTATATAAAACAGGATCAGGTAACTTAAAAACAATCTAAATAAAATGCAGTTTGTGGAGTAGAAAGAAAAATGGATAACGACCATCTTCAAGCATGTCAATAGACAGGGTCAATCCACTAAATCCCTTATGGTCCCCTTAACCCTCTAGGAGTAATTTCTGTGCTCAACGCCAGAAGCAAATCCTGAGCACCACCAAGCATGGCTAAAAAAAAAAAAAGAAAAAAAATTAAAAGAAGCTGAACAAATTTTAAGTGTGGGCAACTTTTAGGATTTTTATTTGCACTTTGTCTTCTGAACTACCTATTCATTTTGCCTCATTTTCTAATTTTTCTATTACTTTTACTTATGTGTATATATAACGAATGCTTATATATAGGCAGTTTATCCATTTTCTATGACATGTTAAATTATATAATAACAATTTTTTTTATTTTCTAGATTTTCTTCCTATATTGCTTATAAGTACTTTCTCCACTTCAAGATTATACAACTGTTATATTTTCCATATCTTATTTTTTGTCTTCAGTATATGACCAGATTTATAGGGGAATGTTAGTCCACACTTAGCTTGACTAGGTTTGGAAGTAAGCTATTTCTGCCTCTGTCCTTTGGTTTGCTTAGTTTTAGGTGTTGTTTGGAGGATCTTGTGGTACCAAGGATTCAGCCAAGTCAGCCTCATGCAAGGCAAATATTTTCACCTTTGTTATGAATTCTTCAGTCCTCTTTTTCTGTACATGTCTATATTTTATCATAAACAATCTGAAATGTTATCTTTTCATGGGAGAAATTATCCAAATTAACTATTCAGTTGGGTTTTGTTATATATAACTTACTTTATATATTCTTCTTACACTGATCTTTTTTTTAAATACCTTTTTTCTTAGAAATTTATTCTCTTTCATTGCTCTGCCCCAATTGTCTCTTTTATCAGTTCTCTTTCTTTACTTTTTTTTTCTTTCTTCTTCTCTTTTTTTTTTTTTTCATCTTGTACATTTCTGGTCTCTACTAAGCTACAAAGAGAGCAATCGAAGAAAAATATTTCAGATAATTCTCACATTATCTTAGTCTAAACGAATGTAGAAAGAATGACCTAATGAGGACCTGATACAAGAAAAATTTTCTCTCTCAGAATATATCTGCTATTAGATCACCATCCAGCCAATTTCTATGTTGTTAACCCCCTTCCTGTCAAGGACTGTATTCATTCCCTATTGAATTGTTACAGTGCAAAAGGTCAATAGTTCATTGGCAATGATTAGACTTATTTAAGTTCTAACATCTGCTTGTAATTAGTCTGATCCTTCCAAGATTCTGATATATGATGACTTCTATAACTTAGTTTCCAGGTCATTGCACATGCTTTTTTAATGTGATTTTTCAGACATATTTTGCTAAAACATTGAGGATTTTTGCAGGTATTGGGAAAAAAAACCAAAATATAGCCAGATATTTGAAAATTACAGAAAGCATTTTCTAAAAAAAAAATGCATATGATCCATTTACAGAGATAATCTTGGTTATCAGAATGTTTTGTATATAAATTTTCTAATTCTAAATTTTAGTTTAAGAATAGACTATTTACAAACTTATAATAGTTTTATCTTTGTATATCATGCACATGTTTTATTCTGAATGATATTCTCTAACAATATATTTGATGCTACTTAAATCTTCATCTATGATTTATAAAAATTATTTTAAATCTTATCACTAGACTTATGCCAGTATTTAATTGTGCAGGGGCCACGCTAATCTTTTCTGTCACGTTCCAATTTAGTATATGTGCTGTTAAAGTGAGCAAATTGCCAGTATTTTCTTTTATCTTTTCGTAACCTCTGGACTTTCCATATAGTTAATCATTTTTAAACTTGTATTAATATATCATTATTTTTATTAGATTACATAAAGATTATTCTTCTCTATTTTTAAAAGCCATACTTTGAAAAACTTATTTTTTAAAAATCTTATTTCAATATAATTTAAAACTATATGAAAGTTGAAATTAGTTTCATTTTTCCTCTTTACTATATTATTTATACATATTATATGTAACCCATATCGTATACATTTCTAATAAACTATATTATGCTATTGATTTTTTTGTTTTGTTTTTGGTTTTTGGGCCATACCCTGTGACGCTCAGAGGTTACTATGACAATAAATTTTAGCAAACCCAGATGTATGTAATTAATAATTAAAAATAAAAGTTCAGCAACGTCAAATTCAAACTTGCATTTTTGAAGAAATTTAAATTAATAACCATAATACATGAAGAAAGTAAAATTTTTCATAAAATGATTAGATTGCATGGATGGATCAGAGTTAAGAGACATCAGTATGACGTCATGGTTACTAATATCACTACAGATAAGCCATTAAGAAATATTCACAACTATGTTTTATAATGTTTTTATAATCACAGACAACTCCTTGCACTGTTAGCTGAGAAAGCAAGAAGCAATGAGGATAACAATAAGGTAACAATGAGGATACGTATCCTTAAACCTATACTGGTAGTGGGAATGTTGCACTGGTGAAGGAGGTGTGTGTTCATTTTTTTAACTGAAACCCAACTACAAACATGTTTGTAATATGGTGCTTAAATAAAGATATTAATTTAAAAAGAAGTTAATTGAAAAAATTAATACCTGTATTTTTCTTTTTAATACTATTTCTTTTTTCCTTTTTTTTTAATTAAAAGGGATCCTTAGGAAAATGGCTAATTCTAGGACCAGGATAAAGAAACAACAGTAGACAAAAATTTTTGTGAAGTAAAAGATCAGTTATAAAATAATCAAATATAAATACCTGCTATAAAAATAAAATTTCATAGGTTAATATTAATATCACTGAATGAGTAAATAAGAAGAGCAGGAAAAACTTATTTTTTATATGTAATAGCTGTACATATTTTATGTAGAAGAATATTGTCCTCAAGAAGCTGGGGCAAAACTTTTCACTCTATTTTGTTAATTGCATTGTAATTTGCATCTATATACTGTTTACAGTCAAAGTTTACATATAGGAAGAAGAAAATAACTTCGTAGCAAAGAAGTTTAGCAAATAAGGTCTCTACTTGATTGCCAAGATTACCATCAGTTGGAGAAAGTTATATTACTGGTATATTTTCTAGGGCTGGAGAAGTAAGTATAGGGGTTTGTCACTTAACTTTGTACACTTGGCCAATCTGGTTCAGTCCTTGCCAGTGCTGCGCCCAGCAAGTAGTGAACCCTGAGCTTAGAGCCACAGATTTGAGCACAATTAACCAACCAAACAAGCAAAAATTTGTTTTCTTCAAAATTAATGAAAATGGCACTTTACATCTGTGGTTTTTCCTTTCTAAAACTGATAACCCCAATCTAATGATGTGAAATATTTCTGAAGTGTTTTTGAAAGGAGACTTCTGCAAAATATCTATCAAGTCTTCAAAACCAAGGAAAACTTGAGAATGCCACTGCTAGAAGGTATGTTAAGAAGGTATATTAAGATGCTAAATGAGACATAATTTTTCATATAAACTCCCAAAAGTGAAAAGGACATAGGGTTAAATGAATAAAAAATAACTAGATTAAAATTAATGACTCAGTATTAGTTCATGAATTGTCACAAATTCATCAAACTTATCGAAGAAAATAAACTGGGAAGTTTACATGAAGTGAATGGGAAACTATATTATATATGTCTGTAAATCTAAAAATAAGTTCCATATTGTTAATTTTATTTTTTACATTTTTATTGAAGCACCATTATTTATAGTTCTATCAATGATAGTTTTATGGATGCATTTTTTCCAAAACCACATGCTCAACCAGAGTTGCAAATTTTTTCACAAATGCAAGAATTCTTCTCATTCATTACTATTTCCAGGTAGACCTCATCCTGATCAGTTCATATATTAACTTTCCAGTTCTGATGCCTTTGACTAATTTTACTTCCTTACTATGTCTCTTTATATCTCACATATGAGAGATACCAATCTGTATCTGTCCCTATTCTATTGACTGATTTCACTCAACATGATATCCTCTAGTTCCATCCACCTAGTGGATTTATTTGTTTATCTTTGGGTCACATCCTGCAGTGCTCAGGGCTTACTCTAGGCTCTGTGTTCAGAGATCACTCCTAGAGAGTTCGAGGAATCGTATGTGGTGCTGGAATCAAACCTAGGTTGCCTGCATGCAAAGCAATAATGCTACATGTTGTAATGTTCCAGACCCCAATGCATATTTTTAAAAGCATTTGTTGAAATATGAGTCAACATGGCTTGGGGCTGTATATAATAACTCACAGTGTCTAAGGTCAATTGTACTAAATAAAATAATGTTTTTATTCTTTCTTGGTTTGCCATGGTAATTGCACTCTTTTGATCAAATGATGCAAAATTATTTACCTTCATTCCCTTAGGCAAAAATTCCCACATTAGCTCTTCAATATGTTATTCTGTAACTTTTATTGCAACATATTAATAAAAAAACTTTTTCCAAAGCAATACATTATGAATTAGATGTTTCAAGTTTTTTTGAAGTAAGTACATTTTTTTATTCCTATTATGTTTAAATAATAGGAAATTACAAAGTACAGAACTCACATATTACTTTTACTTGAAAAAGAAAATGTGTCTTATGAGAAAGATAAAACAGTGTGATGCAACAATTGTGACATACAGTGTCCCTGAGATAAGGAATTCTTTGTATATTATCATGCCAAAAAATAAACAAGAATTAGATTGAAGAAACTAAGTTCGTATAAAGATATTTGTAAGTTAGAACAACTTTCATACAATTAATGTCTTAGCTTCTTTCAAGATTTGTCAGTATGTCATTGGAATATATTTGAGGACCTGTGTGCAATCTTTATATAAACTATTATGATGTTTCCCTAATTTATGAATATTCATTGATATTTAGGCATTTCCCTAAAATTAAAATTTGGCTTTTAGAAAATTTTCTTTAAAGAACGTATTTTTAAAGAACCACAGGACTTAAATCATCTTGTTCTCCCTCATAAACTGAGGGGGGAAAATGAATGTTACCAGGAGCAATTAGTCATATGAGCATTGAGTGAAAATAAAAAATTATTAGACTTAAACACCAACCCCCACCCCAAAGTCAACGACAGCAGAATCAATACCCAATCTAAAACAAGCTATATACAAAGGGCACCTGGTACTGCAAAAGGGGGCAGTATGGGATGCATGCTGGGAACAGGGGTGGAGGAAGGACGACACTGGTGGTGGAACTGGCCCTAAATCATTATTATTATGTACCTTAAATAGTACTGTGAAGATTTGTAATTTACTTTGATCAAAATAAAAATTATTAAAAAAAACTTGGGTAGAGAAAGAGGATTTTTTCCTTTTGTGTAGAAGCATAACTTTTGTGGTGATAAATGAGAAAATTTAGTCCCAAATACAGCATTCTTTTAATAGAATAATAGAAATAACCTTAAAATATTAAGGAAAGAAACTGGAATTGCTAAGGAAATGTTTTCAATTTGTAAGGGGTGCATACTTGGTGGTACTTACTGCTGGATATGTGGTCAGTGTTTACTCCTGGCAGTGATTGGAGGAATGTATGCAGTGCTAATGACTGACACCTGGCCCAGATTGTATCTATTTTATATAGGACAAAAATATTGTTTTATTCCTTTCACTAGTCTATTGGAATAGCATCTGACTAAAGTGCTTAGTTAATTCTCTAACAGAGGTAGTAATCAACAATTACTAATAACCATTAAGACCTAGGTTTTGTGAATTAAATATCAATGATAATAGATTTTTCATAGCTACTCCAAGAATTATACTGTTAGAAAACTTAACACAGAATATTATACTTTTAGGTTTACTTTTTTTTCTTTTATTTTCTATGTCGCCCATTCACAATACAGACCAGGCAAAGAGCCTGGGCTGAGGTGTATATGGGGTGCATTTACTGTACCTCCTCTTTCTATACAGTCAGTGTAAAGAACAGTTATATATAACACTTATTTTATATATATATATATATATATATATATATATAATAAAAAGAAAAAAAGATAAGGCCTCCCAATGCTTACCACAAGCTGTATTCTTTAATTTTTTCTTTTCTTAAATCACACTCAGCTGTGCTCAGGAATAACTCTTGGTGAGACTCAGGTGACCATATATGGTGCCATGTGGAATGCAAGTGCCTTACCCATTGTACAATTGTTTATATCCCCAAAGTGTTAGGCAATTTCTTTTGCTCTGTAGGATTTCAATTAGTTTAGTTACTATATAAATATTATTTTTTCTCTAACTTACTATAGATTAGTATTTCTCCTCTCTCCATTTTTGTCTTCGTAGGCTCTCATCTCTCTCCTTCTTTCTCTATATTTATATAATATACATAAAAGATATATAAATGCTTTTACATATATATTTTATATATATAAAATGTTCTTTTATGAGACTTAAAAGTTCTTTAGTATCTTTATTATAAATTTGTACATATTGAAATACATTTATTCTCTATTGGTATGAGATAATTTTTGGGGGGGTTTGGGTCACACCCAGGGACATTCAGGTGTTACTCCTGGCAATGTGCTCAGAAATTGATCCTGGCTTGGGATACCATATGGGATGCTGGGGGATCGAATCGCTGTCTGTCCTAGGTTAGCCGCATGCAAGGCAAACGCCCTACCACTGCACCACCACTTCGACACTGGTATAAGATAAATCTATTTTTTGGAGGGGGTCACACGTGGCAGCGCTCAGGGGTTACTCCTGGCTATACACTCAGAAATCGTCCCTGGCAGGCTCGGGGAACCATATGGGATGCCGGGATTCTAACCACTGACCTTCTGCATGGAAGGCAAACACCTTACCTCCATGCTATCTCTCCGGCCCCACTTTTTTTTGTTTTTTGTTTTAAAGATAATTCTTAATAAAAATTAACTTTCTAGTTATTATATGATACCCTTCATATTATCTTTACATCTTTAAAAGAGGTTACTGATAAAAAATGAAAAATCATTCATAAATTTATTGCTATAAAGCTAAATTACTCCCACTCAAGTTTTTCTTTCTTTTTTTCTATAACATTGCTTTATTATTATTGTTACTGTTGCAAACATTTGTAAAATAACATAAATAAATTTTACAAAGTTGAAATTTGATATTTTTATGGTTAAACAAGCTGAACATGTTTTAACCTTTTGGAACTTTTAAGCATTAATCAACTAGAAGGAAATGCTTTTGTTTACATTTTACACTAAAAAGACAACCACTAGATTTAAGAAAATAAATAGGTACTTATCTCTTATTCATATATTGTTCTCAAGCGAACAAAATCAATTTCAATTTGTAGATTATTTTTGCTGGAAATAATAAAATTAATCAAAATTATTTATCAAGTAGTCTATAAATAATAGAAATGAGAAAAATATAAGCAGAAATGTCACAACTGAAAAACTTGATGGGCAAAATGAAAAATTTATTGGAAGGTCTTACCATCGGAGTGATTGCTGCTGAGGACAGATGTGGTGTTCTTGAAGATGAAGTGCAGAAAACCTCCAGATAGGGGCCAGAGTGGTGGCACAAGTGGTAGGGTGTTTGCCTTGCTATGCACTAACCTAGGATGTACTGTGGTTCGATCCCCCAGTGTCCCAAGCCAGGAGCTATTTCTGAGTGCATAGCCAGGAGTAACCCCTGAGCGTCACCGGGTGTGGCCAACCTGTTCCCCCTCGTGAAAACCTCCAGACAACAAAAGTAGATGAATAAAGCCTCAAAATAAACAAACAGACAAGAGAACTTTGGGATAAATTCAACAGGAAAAAAACCATAAGCACTTATGGTGTATCAGAAAGCCAGAAAGAAAAATCCTAATAAAAAAGCAATGCTTAAAAGTACAATTGCCAACTCTTCCCAGAGTATGTGCCCACATCCTGAATGTCCAAAGAGTACTATATAAAAGAGATGCAAATAAAAATATCTCAAAACACACCATGATCAGAAAGATTAAACTGTAGACATAGATAAAATATTGGAAGCAGCAAGATCATAAAAGGAAATTACAAACAAAGGAACAGCCTTAAGATTTACAGCAGATTTATCATAAGAAACCATTGGAACCCAAAAGATAATGGTAAAATATAGTGAAAAAAAAACTCGATAAAATGAACACATTCTCAAGAATATTTTACACATCTGGACTTTCATTTAGATTTGAAAGAACAATACACAACTGTAGAGATAAATAACAGCATAGGATCTTCACAGACACAAAATCATCTTTAAGATAAGAACCAAATAAGGCCACTTTAAGACAAGATGAACCCCACAAACACACCAAACTTCTATAGAAAGATGGCACAGAATTTTATGATAATTTCTCTCAATGTCAATAGATTAAACAAACCAATTAAGTGACACAGAGTGTCGATATGGATTAAAAACTGAACCCAAAATTCTGCTTCCTGCAAGTAACACATTTGAACAGTCAACAAACAGAGCTAAAAGTCAAAGGCTGAAAGGAAATTATTTAGGCTAAGAAAACCCTTTAAAAGTACATGGAATCTATTATGTTGAGTGAAATACATCAGAGGAAGAGAGCTAGACACAGAACAGTCTCACTCATCTATGGGTTTTAAGAAAAATGAAAAGCATTACTGTAATAAGGCCCAGAGACAATAGAGTTAAGGACTGGAAGGGTCGGAAGGACAGGCTCACAATTTGAAGCTCACCACAAAGTG
Source organism: Suncus etruscus (assembly GCF_024139225.1). Classification (NCBI taxonomy): domain Eukaryota; kingdom Metazoa; phylum Chordata; class Mammalia; order Eulipotyphla; family Soricidae; genus Suncus; species Suncus etruscus. Next base: position 87,915,721 of record NC_064848.1, read on the forward strand.
GGATGAATGCTGTTAGGGAAATAACTACACTAACAACTAGCATGACAATATTAAAGAATGAGAGAAGTAGAATGCTTCTCGAATATAGGCAGGGGTGGGGAAGGTTGGGGGCATTGGTGATGGGAATGTTGCACTGGTGAAGGGGGAGTTCTGTTTATAACTGAAACCCAACTACAAATATGCTTGTAATCATGGTGCTTAAATAAAGATTTATATATAAAGGCTGGGTTTATCCATACTAGTAGCAGATGACATAGACTAGGGTTATTAGGTACAGTGAATGTCATGGTCAAGGGACATGAAACTTACAACCCTACATGTATATGCACCTAATTATGTATCAACAAAATTCTTAAAACAACTGCTAACAGATTTGAAAGAAGATATTGATAGAAACACAACATTATTAGGATACTTCTATACTGCCCTCTTACTGTTCCATCTTTTTGATAGAATAAAGCTCAATGTGAAAATACTTGATTTGGAAGAAGAAAAGGAAGAGAGAGGCTGAGTAGATATTTATTGAACTTTTCATCCACCAATAGCCAAATACATTTTATAATCTAAGTCAAACTATCACTATTTATGGATAATATGATACTATACTTAGAAAATCCTAAGGACTCCTCAAAATATTTTCTAGAAACTGAAGATTTCTACAGATTTCTACAATTTGGCAGGCTACAAAATCTTAAGCAAAAGTCCATGGCCTTCCTATATACAAATAATGAAAGAGAATAAGAGGAATTAAAAATATCCCATTTAAGATCGTAGCTCAGAAAATCAAGTACCTCAGAATCAACTAAATAAGTGAAAGACCAATATATAGAAAACTATAAAACTTTACTTCAAGAAAGAGGACATGAGGAAATCCAAGTCCATTCACTGCTCATAGGATGACATCGTTAAAATGGCAATACTTTTTCAAAGATTTGATGCAGTTCCTATCAGTATATCCATAATGTTCTTCAAAGAAATAGATTAAACACTACTGACACTCATATGAACAGTAAACCTTAAGGAATAGCTAAAACAATTCTTGGAATAAAGAAGATAGAGACCATCACCTTTTTCAACTATAAACTGTAATACAAAGTGGTGATAATTAAAACAAAATGTTATTGGAATAAAGATAGTCTCTCAGATCAGTGGAATAAACTTAAATGTCCTGAGACAGATAACCAGTGAATAATAAGTTTATTATTCATAAAAAAGCTAAAAATGTGAAATGGAGCAAGAAAAGCCTCCTCTACACTTGGTGGTGGGAAAATTGTTCGACTATTTGCACTAAACTGAATTCAGACCTCTTTCCAACACTATGCAAAAAAAGTCAAATTAAAATAGATGGAAGACTTTCATATCAGACCTGAAACTATAAGGTAAATAGAGAAAAACAGAACTCTTCCTGTCATTGAAACTAAAGGAATCTCAAGGATGAAACACCACTGACAAAGCAAGTAGAAATAATAATAAACAAATGGAACTACATTGAATTAAACATCTGTACCTCAAAGGAAATGATGACAAGGATACAAAGACCATCCAAAGAATGGGAGAAATTATTCACTCAATATCCATCTGAAACAAGGGCTAATATTCTAAGATATATAAGGTACTGGCATAACTTAAAAAGAAAAATATCTAACCCTGTCAAATAATGGGGAGGAGAAATGAACAGACATATCCACTAAGTAGAAATACAGATGGCTATAAAGCACATGAAAAAATGTTTCATATCATTAATAATTAGTGAGATGCAAACCAAAACAACAATGAGGTATCATTTTATAGCATAAGGACTGGAACACATCAAGAACCAGAACAAGGAGAAAGGGTCTCTCATTTACTACTGATGGGAATGTCAACTGGTCCAGTCTTTTTTGGAAAAACAATATGGACTTTCCTCAAAAAATTATAATTTGAGCTTTAATTTGATCCCGCAATACTTCTCCTTGGAATATGATATAGGGACCCAAAATCACAATGCAGAAAAGTATCTGTACTCCTATGTTCATTCACAATACTATTCACAATAGCAGTACTATTCACAGTACTATTCACAATATCCAGAATCTGGAAACAGCTCATGTCTGAAAACAGATGAGTGGATATAGAAAAATGTGGCACATCTACAGAATGAAATACTACACAGCTGTTAGGAAAACTGGTCATGGAGTTTGCTTATATGTGGATAGATATGGAGACTAATGCTGAGTGTTGTGTCAGAAAAGGACATAGAATAATCACAATCATATGTGTGAAATTAAAAAAAAAACCCACCATATTGTGGAGAATAGTAACTGAAGACAATCAAAATGTTAGGTATAAAGTGTAGTGAAGAAAGTGAAAGGACCAGTATGACAATAATAATTAGAAATGATCACTCTGCACAAGAATTGGGAATTGAAAGAAAGTAAAGAGATATGCATGATACTATGTAGTTGGTGGAGTTGAAATGACATCAACAGCATAAAGGTATGCATCTTAACCCCTGTACTGTCTTGTCTCTTCACCCACTCCATCTATTAAGATTAAACACTGTGTAGTAGTTTTTACATATTGACTAAAAATGTAACTATTTTAAATGTTGTTGGTAAAAATTTTAAAAACTAAACATCTGTGTAATATTATTTATCTAAGAATACATAAAAGCAAGCCAATGTAATCATGCATTCACATTGAATATGACTGATGAAATTAATAGTTACCAAATAGGGAAATGCCCAATTTTGAGAACTAAAGAAGTTTATCACTGTAAATTTTACCAGTTTTTTGTTTTGTAATTCTTTTCCAATCCAAACAAATAAATCCTACTTATATGTAAACATTATCACCCAAGTAAATGTGGTTTGACTAAGTAATAAAGAACTCTAGCAAGAATAATATCAAAATGAGAGGAGCAAATAATTTATGGGTAAAAACAAAATTGCCTTGATTAGTTTGGGCATTTTATTTCTACTCAAAAACCTCTAAAATTTAGTTGCAGTTTCCCGGGTAACTAAAAAATCTGCTCTGATGAGTATTGAAACAGACAAACAAGAATTTATGTTCCTTAAAAGTGGGCAACAAAAATGAAATAAAAAACAAAAAACAAAAAAGTGGGCAACAATTTACCTCTTTATTGCTTAATGAAAGATATTTGAATTTATTTCTGTTTCAAATAAAAACTGGAAGATCTGTATATAATTCAAAATCTGAAATGTAGTGAAATTAAAGTTGAGGATATTACAGAAGACTTATATCTTCTTAACTGTTTGAATAGTCCCAAGATATTTCTTCTAAAAGGAGAAATGTTTTATTAATATTAAGTAGCTTAGAATACACCCAAAAACTTTTAAAAAATGACTTCCTAAACCAAGTATATGTATCCCTTTCACTGTCATTGTTGACTTTTAAAAATTAATGTTATTTTAATTGTAAAATGTAAAATTGTAGCAACCACTGAAAAACATCAAAATAAGTGTTTTAATTTTTAAAACCTTGTTTTTAGGTTAATAGAAATGAGCAAGTTAGTAAATGAAGGAATAAAAAAATTAAACGCAATTGAGTGGAAAACAGATACAATATTTCAAAGTCTAAAAAATTACATGAATATAAAAAAGAAAATTGGTATTACTCAAGAAGAAACCATGACTTTACTTGAAAATATTTCCTCAGGGCCGGAGAGATGCATGGAGGTAAGGTGTTTGCCTTGCATGCAGAAGGATGGTGGTTCAAATCCCGACATCCCACATGGTCCCCTGAGCCTGCCAGAAGCGATTTCTGAGCATAGAGCCAGGAGTATCTCCTGAGTGCTGCTGGATGTGACCCAAAAACCAAAAAAAAGAAAAAGAAAAGAGAAAGGGAAGGAAGGAAGGAAGGAAGGAAGGAAGGAAGGAAGGAAGGAAGGAAGGAAGGAAGGAAGGAAGGAAGGAAGGAAGGAAGGAAGGAGGAAGGAAGAAACAACGAAAGAAAAAGAGAAAGAAAAAGAAAGAAAGAAAAGAAAGGAAGGAAGGAAGGAAAGAGGAAGGAAAGAAGGAAGGAGGAAGGAAGGAAGGAGGAAGGAAGAAACAATGAAAGAAAAAGAGAGAAAGAAACAATGAAAGAAAGAAAGAGAAAGAAAGAGAAAAAGAAAGAAAGAAAGAAAGAGAAAAAGAAAGAAAGAAGAAAGAGAAAGAAAGAAAAAGAAAGAAAGAAAGAAAAAGGAAGGAAGGAAGAAGGAAAGAAGGAAGGAAGGAAAGAGGAAGGAAGGAAGGAAGGAGGAAGGAAGGAAGGAGGAAGGAAGAAACAACGAAAGAAAGAGAGAAAGAAACAATGAAAGAAAAAGAGAGAAAGAGAAAGAAAGAGAAAAAGAAAGAAAGAAAGAAAGAGAAAAAGAAAGAAAGAAGAAAGAGAAAGAAAGAAAAGAAAGAAAGAAGAAAGAAAGAAAAAGAAAGAAAGAAAGAAAGAAAAAGAAAGAAAGAAAGAAAAAGAAAGAAAGAAAGAAAGAAGGAAAGAAAGAAAGAAAGAAAGAAGAAAGAAAGAAGAAAGAAAAAAGAAAATTTCCTCATAAACTGTTGGAACACCTTGCTTTTACCCAAAACAAAGGCTGTTGGAAGCACCCCTGCCTTTATCTAAAACAAAAACATTCCAGCTTCCTCTTTTTCTTTTACTTATACCTTTGACATGTAAAAGTAGATTGCTTATTGGTACTTTTGTCTCACTTTATCCTCCCCCGCCCAATGGAACTGGATGAATTGGTCAATAGAGGTTTCAGGCCCAGAGAGACTATGAGGCAAGAAGCCACACAATTCTATGATTTTCTCTTTGTCTGCTTGGCTTATTAATTCTTTTTGGCTATCCTGCTTCAGACCTGTTCACCAAAGTTGGAAATATCGTATGTTAATTTATTTTACAATAAACAAATATTAAAGATAATAAAAACAGATAAATCTATGCCAATTCAGAAACAAAATCTACAAAAATCAGATTCCTCTCTAGTAAACATTAGAAAGGGATTTATTTTTCATGGTTGTCATATGTGGTACCAAAGTAGTGATTATATTTGAAGCCCCTTGGCTTTCATTCCATGCTCTTGAAGAATTTTTGTAGAATATAAATAAAACATACCCTTATTAATGGTTAAATTATGTTCTCTAGTAATATAAACCTTAGCAAACAAAATTCTCATTGCAAAGCTAAAACAAAATTCAAAGAAGCTTGATTTAAAATGGCTTTATAGAGATTGAAAGTGTTTGGCATGGTGTCATGAGTTGGGTTTAAGAGATGGAACAAAGGACTCCTAAAATATGAATAACCAATGTTTGTTTGTGTGTATGTGTGTGTGTGTGTGCGTGTGTGTGTGTGTGTGTGTGTGTGCTTTTCATTTTCTTTCTTTTTTTTAAAAAAATATTTATTTACTCACCAGGATTACAAACATATTTGTAGTTGGGTTTTAATTATAAAAAAGAAACATCCCCTTTCAGTGCAACCTTCCCACCACCAATGCCCCCCATCTCCCTCCTCCCCACCCCCTGCCTGCATTCCAGATAGGAATACTACTTGTCTCACTTGTTACCCCTCTCCAATGCCATATGCTTATCTCACCTGGATGGTGAGACCCACCCACAGCTGGGAGGGGTCTGTGGTTGGTAATTAAGGGTTTGCCTGGGGGGAAAAGAAGGTGATGATCAGACACAGGATGGAGGCAGAGCAGCAGGAAAGAGGCTGCTTAGCTTAGAGGCCATGTGAAAAAAGTACAGGATGATTAGGGCCTTGTAATAAAGCTGGATATCTCTGAAGCTTTATCTGACTGCTGTGGATCATTTCTTCATGTCACCCTGCTACCTAAGACCCACTGGCTGAAGGGGTTGCAGGCAACGGGTGAGTCAAGAAAGGCTTCATCACCAGCCACACCACTAGGACATTATATAATTAATAATGAATACAACACTCACTCATTACCATTGTCATGATAGTTGTTAGTGTAGTTATTTCTCTAATTGCTCTAACCACTTTTTGTGGTAAGCTTTATATTGTGGCTCGTTATTGTCTCTGGGTATTATTGCAGTAATGTCTTTTATTTTTCTTAAATTCCTGATGAGTGAGACTATTCTATGCCTATCTCTCTCCCTGTAATTTATTTAACTCAGCATAATAGTTTCCATGTCCATCATGTATAGGAAAATTTCATGACTTCATTTTGCCTGATGGCTGCATAATATTCCACTGTGTATATGTACCACAGTTTATCTTTTTGTTATATGTGGCAGTCCTCAAAGTTTACTAGTGCCTCTATATTCAGGGATCACTCCTGTCAGGATGTGGGGACCATATGTGCTAGTGGCAATGGGAAATCATACCTGATCTATGTAAAAGGCAAATGCCCTGGCTGCTCTACTTTCTCTCTAGTCCCCTCTGCCTTCTCTTTCTTCGAACATTTACTGGGGTAAAAAGTTTACAATCTTTCTCTTGTTCTTTTGAGATAAATAGATGGACAAATAGATGGACAGATAGATATAGATAAATATGTAAATATGAATATAAATTATATATAAAGAAAATCACTAGGCTAAAAAGCATCTTTCTAGAAGATCTGAAAATTATTCCACTGAAATATAAAATTCAAGAATAGTATCTATGTCTCCCAGACTTTATGTGAATATATAATCCTAAAATCACTAATTGCTAGCTAGTACACAGTTAACCTAATTAAATCTGTATTGATAAATCCTCTTACATATGCTTTACTAATTTTTGACTCCTTTTTTTTTTTTTTAATTTTTTTTTATTTAAACACCTTGATTACATACATGATTGTGTTTGGGTTTCAGTCATAAAAGGAACACCACCCATCACCAGTGCAACATTCCCATCACCCAAGTCCCAAATCTCCCTCCTCCCCACCCAACCCCCGCCTGTACCCTAAACAGGCTCTACATTTCCCTCATACATTTTCAATATTAGGACAGTTCAAAATGTAGTTATTTCTCTAACTAAACTCATCACTCTTTGTGGTGAGCTTCCTGAGGTGAGCTGGAACTTCCAGCTCTTTTCTCTTTTGTGTCTGAAAATTATTATTACAAGGGTGTCTTTCATTTTTCTTAAAACCCATAGATGAGTGAGACCATTCTGCGTTTTTCTCTCTCTCTCTGACTTATTTCACTCAGCATAATAGATTCCATGTACATCCATGTATAGGAAAATTTCATGACTTCATCTCTCCTGACAGCTGCATAATATTCCATTGTGTATATGTACCACAGTTTCTTTAGCCATTCGTCTGTTGAAGGGCATCTTGGTTGTTTCCAGAGTCTTGCTATGGTAAATAGAGCTGCAATGAATATAGGTGTAAGGAAGGGGCTTTTGTATTGTATTTTTGTGTTCCTAGGGTATATTCCTAGGAGTGGTATAGCTGGATCGTATGGGAGCTCGATTTCCAGTTTTTGGAGGAATCTCCATATCGCTTTCCATAAAGGTTGAACTAGACAGCATTCCCACCAGCAGTGGATAAGAGTTCCTTTCTCTCCACATCCCCTCCAACACTGTTTATTCTCATTCTTTGTGATGTGTGCCATTCTCTGGGGTGTGAGGTGGTATCTCATCGTTGTTTTGATTTGCATCTCCCTGATGATTAGTGATGTGGAACATTTTTTCATGTGTCTTTTGGCCATGCGTATTTCTTCTTTGTCAAAGTGTCTGTTCATTTCTTCTCCCCATTTTTTGATGGGGTTAGATGTTTTTTTCTTGTAAAGTTCTGTCAGTGCCTTGTATATTTTGGAGATTAGCCCCTTATCTGATGGGTATTGGGTGAATAGTTTCTCCCACTCAGTGGGTGGCTCTTGTATCCTGGGCACTATTTCCTTTGAGGTGCAGAAGCTTCTCAGCTTAATATATTCCCATCTGTTAATCTCTGCTTTCACTTGCTTAGAGAGTGCAGTTTCCTCCTTGAAGATGCCTGTAATGTCCTGTAGTGTTTTGCCTATGTGCTGTTCTATATATCTTATGGTTTTGGGGCTGATATCGAGGTCTTTAATCCATTTGGATTTTACCTTTGTACATGATGTTAGCGGGGGTCTAAGTTTAATTTTTTGCAAGTGGCTATCCAATTGTGCCAACACCACTTGTTGAAGAGGCTTTCCCTGCTCCATTTAGGATTTCCTGCTCCTTTATCAAAAATTAGATGGTTGTATCTCTGGGGAACATTTTCTGAGTATTCAAGCCTATTCCACTGATCTGAGGACCTATCCTTATTCCAATACCATGCTGTTTTGATAACTGTTGCTTTGTAGTACAGTTTAAAGTTGGGAAAAGTAATTCCTCCCATATTCTTTTTCCCAATGATTGCTTTAGCTATTCGAGGGTGTTTATTGTTCCAAATGAATTTCAAAAGTGTCTGATCCACTTCTTTGAAGAATGTCATGGGTATCTTTAGAGGGATGGCATTAAATCTGTATAATGCCTTGGGGAGTATTGACATTTTGATGATGTTAATCCTGCCAATCCATGAGCAGGGTATGCGTTTCCATTTCCGTGTGTCCTCTCTTATTTCTTGGAGCAGAGTTTTATAGTTTTCTTTGTATAGGTCCTTCACATATTTAGTCAAGTTGATTCCAAGATATTTGAGTTTGTGTGGTACTATTGTGAATGGGGTTGTTTTCTTAATGTCCATTTCATCCTTATTACTATTGGTATATAGAAAGGCCATTGATTTTTGTGTGTTAATTTTGTAGCCTGCCACCTTGCTATATGAGTCTATTGTTTCTAGAAGCTTTTTGATAGAGTCTTTAGGGTTTTCTAAGTAGAGTATCATGTCATCTGCAAACAGTGAGAGTTTGACTTCTTCCTTTCCTATCTGGATTCCCTTGATATCCTTTTCTTGCCTAATCGCTATAGCAAGTACTTCCAGTGCTATGTTGAATAGGAGTGGTGAGAGAGGACAGCCTTGTCTTGTGCCAGAATTTAGAGGGAAGGCTTTCAGTTTTTCTCCATTGAGGATAATATTTGCCACTGGCTTGTGGTAGATGGCCTTCACTATATTGAGAAAGGTTCCCTCCATTCCCATCTTGCTGAGAGTTTTGATCAAGAATGGGTGTTGGACCTTATCAAATGCTTTCTCTGCATCTATTGATATGATCATGTGGTTTTTATTTTTCTTGTTATTGATGTTGTGTATTATGTTGATAGATTTACGGATGTTAAACCAGCCTTGCATTCCTGGGATGAAACCTACTTGATCGTAGTGGATGATCTTCTTAACGAGGCATTGAATCCTATTTGCCAGGATTTTGTTGAGGATCTTTGCATCTGCATTCATCAGTGATATTGGTCTGTAATTTTCTTTTTTGGTAGCGTCTCTGTCTGGTTTAGGTATCAAGGTGATGTTGGCTTCATAAAAGCTATTTGGAAGTGTTTCTGTTTGTTCAATTTCATGAAAGAGTCTTGCCAAGATTGGTAGTAGTTCCTCTTGGAAAGTTTGATAGAATTCATTAGTGAATCCATCTGGACCTGGGCTTTTGTTTTTCGGCAGACATTTGATTACTGTTTTAATTTCATCAATGGTGATGGGGGTGTTTAGATATGCTACATCCTCTTCCTTCAACCGTGGAAGATTATAAGAGTCCAAGAATTTATCCATTTCTTCCAGGTTCTCATTTTTAGTGGCGTAGAGTTTTTCAAAGTAGTTTCTGATTACCCTTTGAATCTCTGTCATATCAGTAGTGATCTCTCCTTTTTCATTCCTGATACGAGTTATCAAGTTTCTCTCTCTCTCTTTCTTTGTTAGGTTTGCCAGTGGTCTATCAATCTTGTTTATTTTTTCAAAGAACCAACTTCTGCTTTCGTTGATCTTTCGGATTGTTTTTTGAGTTTCCACTTCGTTGATTTCTGCTCTCAGCTTTGTTATTTCCTTCTGTCTTCCTATTCTTGGGTCCTTTTGTTGAGCATTTTCTAGTTCTATTAGCTGTGTCATTAAGCTACTCAGGTAAGCTCCTTCTTCCTTCCTGATGTGTGCTTGCAAAGCTATAAATTTTCCTCTCAGTACTGCTTTTGCTGTGTCCCATAAGTTCTGAGAGTTTGTGTCTTTATTGTCATTTGTTTCCAGGAACCTTTTTATTTCCTCCTTGATTTCATCTCGGACCCACTGGTTATTGAGCATGAGGCTGTTTAACTTCCAGGTGTTAAAGTGTTTCTTCTGAGTCCCTTTGGAGTTAACAAATAATTTCAGAGCCTTGTGGTCAGCGAAGGTAGTCTGCAAAATTTCTATCCTCTTGATCTTATGGAGGTATGTTTTATGTGCCAGCATGTAGTCTATCCTGGAGAATGTCCCATGTACATTGGAGAAGAATGTGTATCCAGGTTTCTGGGGATGGAGTGTCCTATATATATCCACTAGGCCTCTTTCTTCCATTTCTCTCCTCACGTCTAGTATATTCTTGTTGGGTTTCAGTCTGGTTGACCTGTCCAGTGTTGACAAAGCCGTGTTAAGGTCCCCCACAATTATTGTGTTGTTGTTGAAATTATTTTTCAGATTTGTCAACAGTTGTATTAAATATTTTGCTGGCCCCTCATTCGGTGCATATATGTTTAGGAGAGTGAATTCTTCCTGCTCTACGTACCCCTTGATTAATATAAAATGTCCGTCTTTGTCCCTTACAACCTTCCTGAGTATAAAGTTTGCATTATCTGATATTAGTATGGCCACTCCAGCTTTTTTATGGGTGTTGTTTGCTTGGATAACTTTTCTCCAGCCTTTTATTTTGAGTCTATGTTTGTTCTGACTATTCAGGTGCGTTTCTTGTAGGCAGCAGAAGGTTGGATTGAGTTTTTTGATCCATTTAGCCACTCTGTGTCTCTTAACTGGTGCATTTAGTCCATTGACGTTGAGAGAAAGAATTGTCCTGGGATTTAACGCCATCTTTATTTCAAAATTTGGTGTGTCTTTTGGGTAGTCTTGTCTTAGATTAGGTCTTTCAGTTTTTCTCTTAAGACTGGTTTTGTGTCTGTGAAGTTTCTGAGCTGTTTTTTGTCTGTGAAACCATGTATTCTTCCATCAAACCGGAAAGTGAGTTTTGCTGGGTATAGTATTCTGGGTGAAGCATTCATTTCATTCAGTCTTGTCACAATATCCCACCACTGCTTTCTGGCATTGAGCGTTTCTGGTGACAGGTCTGCTGTAAATCTCAGGGAAGCTTGCTTGAACATGATTTCCCCTTTTGATCTTGCTGTTTTCAGAATTCTGTCTCTATCTGTAGGATTTGTCATTGTGACTAGGATGTGTCTTGGGGTGGTTTTTCTGGGGTCTCTTTTGGTTGGTACTCTTCGGGCATGCAGGATTTGATCACATATATTCTTTAGCTCTGGAAGTTTCTCTTTAATGATGTTCTTGACCATTGATTCTTCCTGGAAATTTTCTTCCTGGGTCTCTGGGACTCCAATGATTCTTAAGTTGTTTCTGTTGATCTTATCATAGACTTCTATTTTCGTCTGTTCCCATTCTTTGACTAATTTTTCCATTGTCTGCTCATTTGCTTTAAGTTTTTTGTCCAATCTCTCCTGCTGTATGGAATTGTTATGTATCTCATCTTCCACAGCACCAAGTCTATTCTCAGCTTCTGATACCCTGTCCCAGAGCTTATCCATTTTGTCATTCACTTCGTTTACTGACTTTTTCAGTCCTGTTAGTTGACATGTTATTTCAGTTTGGAGTTTTGTCATTTCTGCCTTCATATTTTCTTGGTTCTTATTAGTGTTCTGTTCAACTCGATCCATGGTTTCTTGGAGTCTGTTGAGCACCTTCCATATTGCTAGTCTAAAGTCCTTATCTGAGAGGTTGATTAGTTGTTCAGTCATTATCTGGTCCTCAGAATTGTCATCTTCATTCTCTATGTCTGATGCTGGCCTGCGTTGTTTCCCCATTGTCACACTTGTATTGTGGGTTTTTCTACGTGTTGTAGTGGTATTCATTGTCTATATGATATAGGCAGCACACTCCTCTGGCTCCTCCCTTTCTGGATGGGCTGACTTGCCTCTAAGGGAGGGGAGTCCTCCGTGGATGAAGCCTCACACTGGGTCAAATCTTAGGCCCGAGCATGCAACAGAGAAGACAGTCCAGAGAGAAATGTTTGCTTCTGTGATACAGCGCCGTTCTTAGTGTGATTTTTCCTTCTTGTTGCAATGGAGTTCTTTCCTTAGAAAGAGTGCACGGCCGCGTAGCGAAGCGGAGCTAAAGTGCTCTGCTGGAGCCTCCTTTTGCCCCACTCGCAAGAGTTTCACGCAAGAGGACAGTAGACAGACATAGACAGGTCACACTCACAGTCTTTCACAGCTGAGCCCCACTGGGCCGGTGTACTTTCGCGGATTTTCCCCGCCTGGTGTCACACACAGGGAGCCAGCTTTTGCAAAACGACTCCTTTTTTATGACTGAAACTCAATTGCAAATATGTTTGTAACCTTGGTGCTTAAATAAAGATATTTTATTAAAATATATATGATGATTTAAGCAAAAAGAAAAAAGAAATTTGCTTATACATGGATTGGACATGGAGAATATTATATTGAGCAAAATGAGTCTTAGAAGAGGAATAGACATAGAATAATCTCAATCTGTGGTATATAAAATAAATAAATAAATAAATGAATAAATAAATAAAAAGACAGTATGAGGATGATATTCAGAGACAATAGAGATGGGGCTGTACCTGTTCAATCTCTGGTCATCCCATATGGTCACCCAAGCCAGGAGCGATTTCTGAGCACAGAGCCAGAAGTAACCCCTGAACATCTTCGGGTGTGGCCGAAAAAAAAGATTTTATAAATGAATATTTTTGTTATTGTTCATGGAATTTCTGCAAGGTAATTTTGTTCAATAAATTGTTTTCTAATTTGAATAAACAGTAATCTTATTGAGATAAGAGATTGCTTTTTTAGACAAATAGCTTGATTATCCTTGAATAATTTACTCATCAAAACATCTTCCTGCAGCCACTGAATCCAAATTACTGTGCCTAAATTGTAGCAATCACAATTAGTTACCTGCTACTAAAGACTTGCTTTAGACTCTATTCTTTATTTCACTAATATATAGTAAACATAAATCCTACAAAAATCTCTAATCTCTCTGATACACTGCTATGACTCTTAAGGTGCTTTTTATGACAACTGAGCACATAGCCAGTAGTAACCCCCGAGTGTCACCGGGTGTGGCCCCCCCCAAAAAAAATCAAAAAAAAAAAACAAAAAAAAAAAAGAAAGAGAGAGATAATAGAGATGAGAATTAGGAGGACCCTTGTATGGTAGGAATATTGCCACAAAGAAAAGAGAGTGCAGTTAGAGTAGAGAAACATGAAAGGAACATTCACGGAACCTCTTAAAATACCACAATGTCAAAAAAGAAAAGAGAGAAAAATGTAGGGTGAGAGACTTAGAGAGAGACAGAAAGAAAAAGCAAGAGAGGGAGAGAGACAGAAACATAGAGAGGGAGAGAAGTAGCAGGTGGGAGAGATTGGGTGGGAGGGAATAGGGCATCAAAGAGAATGAGAGGGAAACTGTTGGCATAGGTGCAGGGAAATACGCACTGTTGAAGTTTATTATATATTGTTTGACAGTAACTCAATGATGAACAATTTTTATCTGTAAAAAACCATATTATGAACAACCTTGAAACCATGGTGTTTAAATAAAAATATTGAAAAAATGTTATGAAAACAAAAAATTCCATCTTAAATACATCTTAATTAAAAATAATTTATTGCTAAGGTTGCTGATATATTTTAGTACTAGAACATTTGCTTACTCCTGAAAGACCCTGGCTTTGAAGCATACAACCACACACTCACAGAAAAAAAAAAAAAACCCTTAAAAAATACTTTTTTGGAGGCCAGAGAGGTAGCGAGGTAGCACATCAGTTAGGGGTATTTACCTAGCAAGTGGCCAACCTGGATTTGATCCCCAGCATTTCTTTATTATTTTTTAATTTAATTTTAATAAATTACTTTACTTTACTTTTACTTTAATTTAATAATTTAATTTTAATAAATAAATTATTGTTTACTTCATATTTCTGTACACTTGATAATAAAGGAATAATAAATAATAATTTATAATGTTAAAAATATGGCAGCATTTGTGCAATATTTTGAGGAAGTTTTCAGTGTATATTTGCCATAAACCTTTATGTAAAATACAGTATCTGGAAACACAGTAAAACAGTATATAAAACAAGATAATCCTGCACTACCAATATATATAGCAAGATAGATGAATTGCAAAAATAAAGTGTTAACTAGGCATATTATATGATTCCAATTTTACCAATAGAAAGAGGAAAGATAATTATGTTATAACAAAATTGAAAATCAATTTGGTGCTTAAGGTTTTAGATAAAATTTAACATAAAAAATTAAAGCATTCTTTTTATTGTAATTGAAAACTTTTTGAACATTGATTATAGTAACAGTTATCATATACATTTGTCAAAACTCAATAAGCTATATTCTGAAAACACACATCATATTATATTTGAATTATGACTCAATATGGAAATATTAAGGATATAATCCATAATATAAAAAAGACTTGAAATATCAATCTGTGGGTAAATAAAAAATGTAATGTTGGGGGCCGGAGAGATAGCATGGAGGTAAGGCGTTTGCCTCTCATGCAGAAGGTCATCAGTTCGAATCCCGGTGTCCCATATGGTCCCCTGTGCCTGCCAGGAGCAATTTCTGAGTATGGAGCCAGGAATAACCCCTGAGCACTGCTGGGTGTGAATCAAAAACACACACACACACAAAAAATGTAATGTTGGATTTTGAAACTAGTAAACTATAATATAATCATATAATGAAATATAATAATTTAGAACCTATAAAACTTAAAAAAATCCATGATATTGAAAATTTATTAGTAGTTATAAAACAATTCACAACATAGTGTTGTGTATAATGCTAACATTCAAGTGTTATGTTCTGTAAATTTTTCAAATGCAATGATGAAATTTTTCAAAAAGATTTTTAATTGAATCACCATGAGATACATTTACAAAGTTGTTCATGACTGAGTTTTAGTCATATAATGTTCAATACCCATTGCTTCACCTGTGCACATTTTCTACCACCAGTTTCCCCTGTTTCTCTCTTGTCCTCCCCTCTGCACTCTCAATTGCTTGCCTCTATGGCAGTCATTTTTCTTCTCTTTTGTTCTCTATCTCAGTCTACACTTTAAAACAAACAAGCAAACAAACAAACAAACAAACTTTTAGACACTGAGGTTTGCAGTATTGCTGAATGGGGTAGAATGTATATGCTTTACCTCCTTCCAGCAACCCAGTTCTTGTTCAGAGTGATAATTTCCAACTGTCCCGTCTCTGTCCTAACTGCACTCCACCACTTTTTATGGAAAGCTTCCTACCATAAACCAGTCCTCCGGGGCCTCATCTCTACTGTCTTTGGGTTTTATTGCCATATTATATTTTATATGCCACATATGAGTGTCATTATTCTATGTCTATTCTTCTCCCTCTCTTGCATTTCATTCAGCATAATACTCTCCATTTCCTTTCATGTATAAGCGAATTTCATCACTTAATTTTTTACTAACAGATGCATAGTATTAAATTGTGTAGATGTACCACAGTTTCTTTTTCCGTGGACACAGGCTATTTCCATATTCTGGGTATTGTGAATAGTATTGCAACGAACATAGGAGTGTAGATGCCTTTTGGCATTGTGTTATTGAATCCCTAAGAATATATTCCCAGGAGTGGTATTGCTGGATCATACAGGAACTCAATTTCTAGTTTTTTGAAGAATATCTATATTGTTTTTCCTAAAGCCTGTACTAATCAACATTCCCACCAGCAGTGAATGAAATTCACTTTTTCCTGCATCTGAGCCAGCACCAGTTAATGTTCCCACTCTATGAACAGGTATGTTTCCATTTTCTTCTGTCTTCTTTATTGTAGTGTTTTGTAGTTTTCTTTGTATGTCTTTTAACTCTTTAGATGATTCTGTGGTACTTTCATTTCTTTTTTGCTTGTTTTTTTTGGGCCACACCCATTGATGCTCAGGGATTATTCCTGGCTATGCACTCAGAAATTGCTCCTGGCAGGCTCGGGGGACCATATGGGACGCCGGGGGATCCAACTTAGGTCTGTCCTAGACTATCGCTTGCAAGGCAGACTCCTTACCTTCAGCGCCACTGCTCGGGCCCCGGTACTTTATTTTCTAAGGCACAATTAAGAATGGATTGTTTTAAATATTTCTTCTCATTCCTTATTTGTATGTAGAAAAGCGAAGTGTTTTGTGTATTAAATTTGTACCCTTCCAAATTACTATACAAATATCTATAAGCTATGTGTTGCTATTTATGTCTTTCGTCAAATGTATTAGCAGTTGTTTTATATGTTTTGATATTTTATATGTTTTATATATTAGTTGTTGTTTTCCATATGCAACCTCACTGGGTGCATATATGTTTAAGAGTATGAGGTCTTCCTAATGTGTGTGTTTATATACATATATATGTACATGTTTTGTATATTTTATATGTTTTATATATTAGCTGTTGTTTTCCATATGCACCATCACTGGGTGCATATATGTTTGAGTATGAGGTCTTCCTAATGTGTGTGTGTGTATATATATATATATGTATATATATATATGTATGTATATATATATCACATCTCCTTGATGATTAAGAAATGACTGTCTGTCTCATAACCTTCTTAGGCCATAAATATATTGTCTGATATTAGTACAGCCATCCCAGTTCTTCGAAGGGAGCTGTAAAGGACTATCTTCCAACCTTTGACTTTGAGTCTGTGTTTACTCTTGCTATTCAAATGTGTTTCTTGCAGGCAGCAGAATGTTGTATTCAATTTTCTTATCCGTTTTGCCACTCTGTATCTCATAATTGGTGTTTTAGTTCATTGGCATTGAGAGAGATTATTGTCTTGTAATTTTGTGCCACCTTTAGGTAGAAGTTTTATGTGTTTGTGTGGTGGGTCTTGCCATAAAGTAATCCCTTTAGTTCTTTTAAAATTGGTCTTGAGTTTAAGTATTTCCTGAGCTATTTTTTTTCCTTTTTTTTTTCTTTATTTTTATTTTTATTTTATTTTATTTTATTTTTTGGTTTTTGGGCCACAACCGGCGGTGCTCAGGGGTTATTCCTGGCTGTCTGCTCAGAAATAGCTCCTGGCAGGCACAGGGGACCACATGGGACACCGGGATTCGAACCAACCACCTTAGGTCCTGGATCGGCTGCTTGCAAGGCAAACGCCGTTGTGCTATCTCTCCAGGCCCAAGCTATTTTTTTTTTTTTATCTTTGAAGCTGTATGTTCTTATTTCAAACCTGAATGAGAGTTTGGTTGGGTGAAATATTCTTGATGAGCTGTTCATTTCATTAAATTTTTCACTATATCCCACCACTACCTTTGGCTATGAAGGTTTGATTGTGATAAATCTGCTGTGAATCTTAAGGTTGTTCCTTTGTGTGTAATTTCTTTTTTATTTTTCTTGCTCTTTTCAATATTCTGTTTCTATCTATGTTTTTCAACATTGTTACTAGCACTTACTTTTGGGTGTTTTTATTTGGGTCTCTTAGCTGGTAATCTTTGGGTGTCCAGGAAATGCGTGCATGTACTCTTCAGCTCTGAGAATTTTTGACAATAATATCTTTGACTATTACTTCTTCATAGAGATTTTCTCCCTAGCTTTTTGGGACCCCAAATATTCTTATTTTCTTTTATGTTGAATTTGTTACAAAGTTCTATTATCTTCTGTTTATTTATTTTGAGGATTGTTCCTATCTTCTGTCAATTTATTTTGAGGCTTTCCCCATCTTCTGTTGTTTGAACTGCATCTCATCTTCAAGTTCATTGACTCTGTCCTCAGCAACTATTATTCTTCTTTTGGCTTTTCATTTCTAACTATAAAAATACTCCAGGTGAGGTCAGAGAGACAGTACAGGAGTCAAGAAATATAACTAATAAATGACAAACTCCAGCTAAATTTTTGGCAACATATGACCTGCTGTGTAATCATATATGTCTCCGGCACCTCTAGGTATGTCCCTGAAAGGTCCTTGAGTACCACAGTGGTGATCTGAATAATGCCCAACACTCAAGAGCCAAAATTTTTTTGCACTATCAGGCACTGTTGATTCCTGGTGCCTCAACTCCTGAGCATTTCTTAGAAAATTCCCCCTCCTCCCAGAAAAGCAAAATCCAAAAAACACTCTAGGATCAGAAGGATACTTCAATGGGCTGTGGCACATACTTTAGGTCCTCACTCTGGCTCATCATAGTGAGCATCATTGAGTGCAACCCAAACAAAATCAGGAGTAGACTTTGAAAACCAGCAGACACAGCCTAAACATGTACGACTCCATACACCCTACACACACACACACACATACACACACAAACACACACACAGCCAGCCCTATATCAGTCATCTTTTATTCTACAGTATTATTGTTTTCTTATTCCAGCTATATTAAATTGAAAACAGTAAAAGTGATTTGTCTCTCTTGAAATCCATAATAAATTGTATATTTTATAGATTTCAACTAATCAACTCTTTCATTTTCTCTTGTCTCATTTTCTTACTTCATATGACTGTCTTAGGGACAGTCATTGTTGTTTCTGGAGAAGGTCTCCAATTCCTTTTATTTCAATGGAATAACAATAAAAAGTGAACTCAAGTGCTAGGTCAGTCTCATTTCTGGACATGTGGCCATAGACTGTTAGCTCCTGGTCTTTCTGTCTGCAGAAGGCAAATACAGGATAAAAACTTGGGGGGAAATACTGAATTAATTTGCACTATGAAAATTCAAGAATTGAAATTTGCAAAAATTGCATAGCCAAATATTTGACTTCTCTGATCAATAGTCCTTGACCTCTCTACTATGAACTTAGGTGGTCTCAGTGGATGAATAGACTGTGCAAAATACATGATTTCTGACTTCTGGTGCTTTGATAGCAAAGACTTTGTTTTTATACTTTAGGATAATTTTCATTGTGCTAAAAAAACCTTTAATTTGCATAATGTGTTAGAACAAATGTTTTGGTTAGCATTACTAAAATGTGTCAAATAATTAACACTATAACTGCAATTACCTTTACATTTAAAAGAATTGTTTTATATAAAATGTATCAATAAATACAAAAATAGATAGTCTTCTAACTTGTTTAGAGCTTTCTGGTATCAAACCATAAGAACAACAAAATAATTGAGAAAATAATAATTAAAAATAAATGTAGAGACTTTTATTTTTCTGATTGCATTACTAAGTAGATGGGCCATTTATTGACCACAGTGTTGTAAAGGCAAAGCCAGGATAGACCAAGTTCAACAGCAAAATCTAGGACAACAGAATAAGCTATCCAGAGAGCAGTCCACTAAATCACAGAATGCAGAAATTGGAGTCAGTGCAGTACCTTGGAACTAAACTTGTCCTCTTCTAGACTAAAGCACTACCAAAGTCTTTCATCTTCACAGCCTTAAGAAAGAACACATTGAAGTCTTGAACTACAGCCAGTCCACTCATGCTGAATAGCTGAATTCATAGCCCCACAAGTCAGCTGGCAGGACATGTGTGAGAACAAATGGGGAGAATATTGCTAAATGGTATTTGAATGTTGTGCAGAAATAGGGCAGCTGCATGCACAGCATCCAAAAACAAATTGATAGAACACATAAGCAAAGTTTGGAGTAAAACTGCTTAGCAACAGATTGTGGGGTGGCTGAGTCGAAGTTGACAACAGCAATTAAATTTGTAGGAGTCAGAGTAAGTGTACAAGGCTCTGTTTGTTTTGTTTTGAAGCCAGACCAAGACCAAGACATACTATCCATGAAATGGAGATCAGTAACACACAAGTGTTGAGGACAAAATCTTTAGCTTCCCAGGAGAAAAACATGAACTTTCTACATCTGCTTATTATTTCTGAACTGAAAATGATGTTGCATTTTGAAATAATTTCTTCACTCCAGATTCTAGTACAATTGTTTTCTCTACTTCACTATCTTGGTTCAAGTCTACTCAATTTAATTGGGATCTCAAATGTTTCATTATTCACCAAGTAGTACCCATTTTAATGTCGCTTTGTAATTGTGTCAGAGGATTATTGACATATGGATTCTGTCATTTAGATTAGATTATAAACTCAAGAAGTGAGAACACAAATTTTTCCAACTTTATTAAAAATAACTGATATAACGTTATGTGAATTAACAATTTACTATGATTGGTCTGATATACATACATTTCCAGATGATTATCATATTGTATAAGCAATATAATTATCATTTTATTGTGATTATATTTAATATAAAATGGAATTTTAAATATACATTACAATACAATTCACTATAATCGGAATTTTATGCATATTTCTCCAAACCTTGTTTGTAAACAACGCTGGTGAAGTCAGATTTCCAAGATGTAAAAGTCACTGCTGAGGTCAGATCCTGGGCTAGTAGAGTACTCACAAAGAAGCATCCATGAGCCACTTCTGGAGTGTAACTTAGTTTATTGTAGCTGGGAAATGGATATTTATATTAGGGGAGAGTAGGGATGTGAATGCTGTGTCAGCTAATTAGGTAGAATGTGAGAGGGGATTAAAATAGGGTTGTGCTTCTGTGTTTAGGAAAGACATAGTAAGGGGATTAGGGAAAGGAGGGTGTGTGCTCTGAGTGTTAAAACAGGTTGTGTGCTGAAGGTGATTAGTTTCATTTATTCATCTAACTAAAAGTTTATACCTTTTGACCCACTTCTTTATAATTCCCCCACTTCACAGTGACTGACAAGCAACATTTTATTCTTGCTAATAAAGAGTTCTATTCTCATATAGTATGTTTTTCTCTGATTTATTTTATTTGACATAATGCTCTGAATGTCTATTATATTGCCACAAATGTCTGACATTCCTTCTTTCTCATGACTAAATAATAGTTCAATTTTTATGCACATCTCATCTTTTAACATATTTATTCCCTGACTGTTTCTTTACCTTGGCTAGTGTAAATAGTGCTACATTACTCAAGGGAGTGCAAATGTTTCTTCAATAAACTGTTTTTATTTCCTTTGGAAATATATTCAGAAGTAGGAATGTTTGATCATATGTTAATTATATTTTTGAGGGGTGTTTTGGCCATCCAGTGATGCTCAAGGATAGTGGTCTGGCTATGTGCTCAGAAATCGCTCCTGGCTTGGGGGACTATATGGGACTCGGGGGGATCAAACTGCGTTCCGTCCTAGGCTATTGCACACAAAGCAGACGCCTTACGGCTTGCGCCACCACTTTGATGCCTAATTTAGACTTTTTAATGGGTCTTCTTTACCATTTCTATGTATTAGACCCTATTCCCACCTACAGCACACAAGATTTCATTTTCTTACCTTCAACAAAATGTTAACTCTTGTCTTCTTGATTACTTACATTTAAATAAAAGCCAAGAATAGATTAAATGACTGTAACTTACATTTTCTTAACAAGTGATTAGACATTCCCAATATATCTTTTGAATATTTAGTATCTTTCTGTAAAAACATTAGTAACTTCAATTCAAGGACACAATTACATGAGTTGTTCCATGAATCAAGTGGGATTCTCTCTGGGATGCACAGATTATCAACATACATAAACCAATAAATGTAATAATAACATCAATAAAAATTGAAAGCATATGACTACCTCAATAAAGAATAAGCATTTGTCATGCACCAGCTATATAATGTAGCACCATTTCTTCCTGCAAAGGCATACTAAAAAATGAGAAATCTTATGTTTAAAAACAAGCTCTTATTTATTAGGGATAAGAACTCATACTTTTTTTTTACAATACAGGGGCATCTCCCACCTTGAGCATATGTCATGTGGACCCAAGTTAGACCCCAGGGAGTTAGACACCGACCATCCAGCCTTGAACGCTGGATCCCAGACATAGAAAAGACACAGTTCTCCACAATAGCTACAGAAAACAAATCCCCTCCTGGGCATCCTTAATACTGCTCTGGCACTAACACATGCCAGTTCTAATATGATATCCTGACAACGAGGAAATGGGAACAACTTGATCTAAGAGCAGGTTGTCATAAGACAAAATCAGAAGACTTGTCACCCTTTGATCTGTGCAAAAGCCAAGATCGCTATCTACAGATGACTGGCTGTTACAACCATGACCGGGCAGTACATATCCTGGGACCAATAAAAAAGCCCTAGTCTAGATCTGTAGACCAAGATCTCTAATTCTAGAGGTCTGACTGAAACCGTTGCAACTGAATGGGTCTTCTGGAAACAACAAAAGACTCTATTCCAGGCTCCATCCTAGGATCAGCACAAGGACCAAGACCACCAACTACAAAAGACAGATTAAAATGACACTGAAGGAACAGAACTTCTAGAACCACAAAGAAAGATTCCATCATAAGCTCCAATCCTTGACCAGTGCAGATACCTAGATATCTAGATACAGAGGTCTGATTTTACCACCCATGACGGAGCAGAAGTCTTCCATACACCACAAAAGCACCGAGGGGAGAGTAAATGAACATTCAAGGAGTCTATAGTTAATCCCATGAGTATACTTCAAGGGTGGAGAAACCCTGTATCTCTTAGGCCAAGAGAATTCCTTTTCTAATGTCCCCAATATTTACTGTGCCTATGCAGAAAAAAAAAGCACAGAATAATATTTTTTATTTATTTATCTATTTTTTTTTACTTCTTTGCTTTGGTGTGGATATTGAAGTTGTCTCCATTTTTTTCTTTTCTCTTTTTTTTATTTGCATTCTGTCATGTTTTTATTTCAGGATCGTGGCTATTATGTGGTGCTTATCTTTATTGCTGTAGTGCTCACTGGATATTTTATATTTTATATTTCTTTTTGTATTGTTGTGGAGTTTCACTTCCTTCTTCCCTTTCTTCTCTCAAACTGTGAGTGAGAGTCTCTAGAAAGACTCTGCCCATTTTCGGCTTATTTGATTTTTTACCCAATTTTATTGCTTTTCTTTTCTTCAGACAAAACCACATAACTTGGACTATAGTTCTGCCTCTCAAATAGAGGGGGAAATAATGGAAGGTACCAAGACCAAACAGTTGTATGATCACTAAGTACTAAGCTAGACACAGAGGGGACCACTCAGCCTGGGGGGGGGGTGAGGGTAGGGAATATGGGTTGCAAGATGGGAATGGGGGTGGAGGGAGGACAAATTTGGGATGGGAATTCACCTGATTAATGTTAATATGTACCTTAATATATTACTGTGAAAGATATGTAAGCCACTATGATCAAAATAAAAATTATATATTTAAAAAATTTTTAAAAAGTTCAGCAGCAAAAAAAAGCATTTGTCAACAACAAACAAAATTTATCATTTTTCACTATTAAAAACTAACTAATTGGGGTTAGAAGAAACATACGTTCATACGTTGCAAAAGAACAAAGAGTACAAAGGAAAAACAAATTCTTAGATTCTGAGAACAGTATGGTGATTTTAATACAACAGTAATTGAGGGTTAGTATGTAATGGATAAGGAATTACAGTTTTATATTTTGGAGAGAATCTAGACTTTGGTGATTATCAGGTTGTAGTGTCAGAATAGTTGAAATATCAAACAGCATACTCAAAACATTTTTTTAGAAAGGAACAAACAAGGCTGGAGAGATAGCACAGAAGTAGGGCATTTGTCTGGCATGTGGTTGACCAGAATGGATCCAGGTTCAAATCCCAGCATCCCATATGGTCCACTGAACTTGCCAATGGCAATTTCTGAGCACAGAGCCAGGAATAATCCTTGAGTGTAACCAGGTATATATCCAAAACAAAACCAAAAACTAAAACAAACAAAGCAAACTCAGATTATAAGAACAAAATATCACCTGGGAAGGAAGCAAGAGAAAGGAATTGAATAAAGATGTTAATTGTATAGAGTTTACATCAATATATATACATATATATCAGATATTTATTTATAATGTTGTACACCTGAAACCTATTAAGTGTCATAAACACATGTTAATTTAATAAATACTTAAAAACTTTTTAAATAAAAGGACATTTGCCTCAACATAATAAAGACTACATATTGCATACCATATGTCATAACATATCTGATGTTAAAAAGTATAGATTTCTTTCTAGATATGAAGACTAAGTGAAGGATGCCCATTTAAAAATTATTTTATTGATACAATTGAGGTCTACAGAGTCCTTCATAGTTGAATTTCAGATATACAGTGAGTCAGGGTCATTCCCACCAGTGTCAACCTCCCTCCACCAATGGATCCAGAGTGCATTCTATCCCACCATCCTTTGCCTCTGGCCTGCCAGTTTAACAGGCCCCTTTAAGTTTAGATTGTTGAAGATGACTCCCTTGATTTTATTGTCATTGACTTTAGCTTGGATATTATATCTATCCTTATTTTTTCCTCTTTAATGCATTCAGGATCACTTGGCCTCTGGCTTCAGCGCTTTCTTTACTCCTTTCTTCTTAGTATATAGAAAAATGAGAGGATACATGGTAAAACAAATAAAATGTGTTCCAAAAAACAGGAGCCCTATTTAAAAGATCAGAAATAGAAAGAGAAAAGAAAAGGTGGGGAGGCATTTTTATTTTTTCAGAGGCACAACAAAATAGGGGGAAAATAGAAAGAAAAAACCTTTGGCCTAAAAACAGGGAGGCCTTACCCATTAAACATCCAGCTTTAAGACCAACTACAGGTTTCGGGCATGCTAACTTTTCTAACCCCAAAGTCTTTCTCTGTGGTCCCAGTAAAAATTCTATACAATCAAGGTTGACATGCTCAGGTTTCTTTTTTTTTTTTTTTCGGTTTTTGGGCCACACCCAGTAACGCTCAGGGGTTACTCCTGGCTATGTGCTCAGAAGTTGCTCCTGGCTTGGGGGACCATATGGGATACCGGGGGATCGAACCGCGGTCCGTCCAAGGTTAGCGCAGGCAAGGCAGGCACCTTACCTTTAGCGCCACCGCCCGGCCCCTCAGGTTTCTATAGTTAGAGATCCTGGTTGTTCGTGTAGATCAGGGGTCTCAAACTCATGGCCTTTGGGCCGTTTGCAGCCCTCTGTACAACATTTTGTGGCCCACGACTGGCCTTCAAATATCGCAGCATTTGCAATTATTTACTTACCGAATAGTTGCAATAAAATAAAATAAAAAAAAATAAAAATCGCATTAGTAAGAAAAAAATCGCATTAAACATTCGCATACCCAGAGCAGTTCTGTTCGGGGTATGCAAATGTTTAATGCGATTTTTTGCGATTTTTTTCTTACTAATGCGATTTTTTATTGCGAATATTCGGTAAGCAAAATCCCTTATGCCGCCCTGCCTCACCCTAATTTTGCCTCCTGCGGCCCCCAGGTAAATTGAGTTTGAGACCCCTGGTGTAGATTCTATATTGAAGTCAGTGTGTCACGGAGTGTCTCATGGTTTCATCTCACCATTAGGTGGCAATAAAGGAACCCTGCCCTGAAAGCAGGTTGTTGCTGTTACCAAGTCATCAGGGTGTCATATGTACCCACTCCAGAGCAAGTCGATGCCAGGGCAGCATTAGGGCCTTCCCTAGTAAAAGTCTGACTCCTGGTGCTGGTGCAGAAAGCCATGCTGGTTCCATAGTTGGGATCCTAGGTGTTGCAATTCAAACCTTGATGGGGTTGAAAGGTGATGGGATGGAGTATGAGGTCTTTCTCCTCCAGCTCAGACCACTCATCTGCCACCCTGTTCAGCCAGCAGGTCTGAGGGGTCAGGATAGACGAGGGTAGAAAACTCATAGTCAGGCGTCAGGAGATATCAGCTTTACTCAGTGGATAAGGCTGAAGAATCCCCAGCCTTCCTCAGACCCTTGTTTTATAGAAAGAATCAGGTACCGCCCTAGGGTGGGAACAGAATACCAAGTAAGGAATAATTCAATATACTATCACCAGGTCACACCCTAGGGTGGGTATAATAGTTGATTAGGGTAGGATCAGTAAGATAATAATCTTATGGAAATGTTTTCATATATAACACCTAGGTACAGAGATGAATGGCCAATGTCTGATCTTCAGAAGCTTAAGTCAAGTTACTATGACAAATGTTCAAGGTGTAAGGCCCCACTACAATATAAACTTTTGTTTTCCTATCACTATTAGATAAGAACTTGTTTCCACATATAAGATTTCCCCCATTTTAATGTGCCTATGCAAAAAGGAACAGTAACACATGGTACTGTTGGTGGATATGGGGGTAAAAACAACAAGCTAAATAATCCTGATTACGTGGTTCTAACATGAACTCAAACCCTAAGGAAACTTATATAATAGAATTTTCTATTAAATAGATCTAAAAAAAAAAGAAATGGGGAAAACTGTCACTACCTAAGAAAATAGACAATAAGAATTATACCTATTAAAGAAAATATATCTAAAGAAATATTTGAAGAAGACATACATGTCCCCTTTAAGTCTTTTAAAATAGTCTGGGGATGGGGATAAAATCCAGAGCACAGCTTCGCCTGTGACATGGTCTTCTGGAGTCTGAAAAATGGCTCCCTGTAGTCACATATCAGGAAATGTCCTTGAGCTGGTGGCTTCGCGAAAACCAAATCTGGTAGCAAGCAACAGTCCACAGCAAAGCGAGGTAGGGAACAATGGGTAACCAAGAGCAAATCAGCAGCAGTGGTGGTGGAAGCTTCTTCTTGGGCTGTGGCAAGATGAGCTGGGAATCTGTCTTTTCACTTTGGGAGCTGGTTGGGTGGGGTGAGGTGAATGTTCCATTTCCTGAGGAGTTAAGAACTGAGGATAAAGAAGTGTTAAGAGGGGGAACTAGCAGTTTGGAAGAGAGAGTATGAAGGACTAGAAAGTAATTTGTAAACTGGTAAGGAGGTAGGAGAGGTTATATATAACAGGGGGAAAACTATATACAACATAGACATTATGTATATTACAGACAGACATTAGATAGACTTTGAGGTGGCTAACACCTACAGTCACACACACACATAGACTTACACTGAGGGTTGGTCCTTGGTTTACAATTGAAAAGCTGACCAGGTGGAATGGGTCAGAATGCTTAAAATATATAAAGCATGCAAGTCAGATGTAAAGGTTTTCCATTTTCTAGGCCAATCATCATTGATGAGGGTAAAATTTACTGAACAAAGACTTCCTTGATCAGATTGTGTATAGAGCATTCTTAAACACAATTATAATTTTCAAGTCTAGAAAACTAAAAGATATGGCAATGAGCACTGTAAGAGAAGTCTACACCATGAAATGTCTTCTAGAGGGTCTTGAGCATCCAGGTTCCTTTCCTGAAAGCAAACTAAAATTATGAGCATTCTGAAAGATGCCCACTTTTGTCAATTTAATTCAACATAGTACTGGAAATCCTACTTAGGGCAATGAGGTAATATAACAAAATTAAAATAGTCAAGTAATAAAGGAAGATAAAGATTTTATTTTATTTGCATATACTACATATAGAAAATTTAAAATTAGAAAATTTCTAGAATTAATAATATAAACTAAAATTTATAAATAATTTTATTAAATTTTATAAAATAAAAAGAAAATTTCTAGAAGTAACGATATAAACTAACACATAGTAATCAGTTGCATTTCTATATAGTTAAAACAAAAGATACTAGAAAAAATTAACAAGCTATTAAGAATAATTAAAAATAACAATAATCAACCTAATTATATTATCAATTATTTTATGATTAATTAATCAAAATAATGTAAGTAATAATACTTTGATTAGAATAATTAAAAAATAAAAAGAATAAAAATAGCTTAAATAGCATATTATTAATATAACTGAGGATAAAGATAGAAAAGAGTGGAGAAGAAAAATAGAGCAGAAATAGTATTAGAAAAGCTCACTAAAGAAAATAGAAATATCCATTATATTAAAATAAAACAAAGTCAGCAGATAAGTTTTTTAAGAATAAACATTAGGGTGCCCGCCCCAGCATCCCATATGGTCCCCCCAAGCCAGGGGCGATTTCTGAGTGCATAGCCAGGAGTAAGCCCTGAACGTCAAATGGGTGTGGCCAAAAAACCAAAACAAACAAACAACAAAAGAATATGGTGGAGCAATGTAACTTGATTCTACAGAGTCCAACAAAGTTAAAAATCCAAGAAAAACCAATATTTTTCAGATATTCAAATAGAATTCATATATTCATGATAAAAGAAAAATTATTTGCAATTATAGAAATTATTCAAAGAAAATTATGACATGATCCATTTTCAAAATAGAAGTAATTAGTACAGATCCACCTTAATTTGACTCAGCAGTGTTGAATTGACCAAAATAATACAAGAATATGTTACAATTAATTCAGAGCTTGAATAGAAAAATATAAGTGAGTACATGAAAATACCAACTGAAAAACAATCTATTTAAATTACATATTTTTAGAACTAAAAATAAGTTATCTGAAATTACAATTTTCTAAACTTAAAACAAGATAGATAGCAAAGAATGAATAAATTTAAAGATATATATCCCCATTACTAGGTTTATTTTTATCCCACATTTTAATTTTTAGATATCTTACTACTACCAAATGGATTTTTTTTTCTCTTTAGAAATCCCTTGGGCTGGGATTAGAGGACTAGTTTGATAACAATAAATTCCTTTTACTGTTGTTTTAGAGGTCTTTATTACTTCTTCAAACCTGGGTGACAACTAGCAAGACAGAATATTTTTTTTGGTGAATTCTCCTTTTCCATTAAGGATTTATATTATATATAATTATACAACCCCTTCTGGCCTGCAGAGTTTCTGTGGAAAATATGCTGAAAGTATTATGGAAGATACTTTACATGTAAGCATATCCTTTTCTTTTTTCTTTTTTTATTAGTGCTTTCCAGTGTTTCTGTCTTTGTTTTGGTTTTTGGTTTTTGGGCCACACCTGGTGACACTCAGTGATTACTCCTGCTATGCGCTATAAATTGCTCCTGGCTTGGGGGATCATATGGGAAACCGTGTGTGTGTGTGTGTGGTGTGTTGTGTTGTGTGTGTGTGTGTGTGTGTGTGTGTGTGTGTGTGTGTGAAGCCTAGTTCTATCCAAGGTCAGCCCCGACAGCTAGGGCCTTGGTTTTTTGTTTGTTTGTTTGTTTTGGTCATTTTAAATATAATGCTTCTTAGTATATGTCTGTTAGGGTGTATCTAAAAAAGTTTATCTGAAACTGAGCTTTCTAGATCTAGATCTAAGTGTCTATCTATCTAGCTTATCACTATTGTTTCTTGTAGTAATGTTGTTCCTTTCTTTCTTTTCTTTTTCTGGAAGCTCTATAATGGGAATTATTAAGTAGTGGTTTGAGGGAAATGGGAGATGGAGAAAAGAAATGGACTAGAAATAGCCTAAATCTAGCAGTAGGGTTTGGTGGCACATTTTTTTTTTTTGGTGGTAAAGCTCAGTAACTTAGTTTGTTTCTTTGTTGCTGTTTGTGGTGGTGGTGAGGATCAGAACCCAGCAGTGCTCAAGATTATTTACTCTTATTTCATAAATCTTAGTCAATATAGCAAAACATGAAAGGGGTTAGAGAAATAGGAATGAAGTGCATAATTGAACCATATAATTTAATCATAGAATGCACCCAATTCTGCAAAGAAATCATATAATTAAAAGTTAATTTAGTGAGATTTATGAAGAGAACTTAAATACACAAAAATCAAGTGTACTTCTATATAATGACAATAAACTTTAGGATATACATATCCAATTTAAATTATTGGGGAAAGTTTAAAAACATCATTCATATTAGAGGATTTGAAACAACAGCTAACCAGTTGTTGTTGTTTTTTTTAATAGGAGTCATACCTGACATTGCTAGTCCTAGTATGGACCAGTGATGCTCAGGCCAGTGATGCTCAGATCCCCACAGGACTATATCCACTGGTATTAGGAGATTATACACTTTCAGGAACCCACATAAAAATATTCACATGCTAGGCATGTGCTCTACCACTTAAGATATCTCCCTGGTTCCAAGATACAATATGTTGTATATGTGAAATTTGCCTTCACTAAAATACTTTAAATATTAATAAATTATTAACACCTATATTAATTGTATTTCCTGAAAATAGACATAAACCTTGTAGACAGAAACAGATAATTTATATCAACAACTTTTACATTTACATTTGTCTCATTTATTTTTTCCTCTTGGGAAGATGTCAAATGTTTTCATTAGATATAGGCTTAGAACTCTAAAATAGTTCATTTGTATTCTTAGTGAAGAAGAATAGTTGCCTAACTTTTTTGTGAGAAGTCTTAGCTTCCTAATGTAAGCATTCCTTGAAAAGAGAAAGGGAAAGATCCTAGACACATTATTTGGATAAATACATGTCATTGGGGGGAGATAAGGAAAACATCATTTAGTTTATTACCTAGGCTTTATCTCCCTCGCTCCAGACCTCTCCTTCAAATTGAAAACTCATGCCACTGTGAAAGTAAAGCTCATAAGTCTCACAATTTACTTGCTTATCAATTAATTTTAAGGCTGTTTTTTTAGGTATCAAGTTTTTATTCTGTTTATTTTGTTTGCTTCAGAGTATCTTATCCAAACACATTAAAAGCAAACTTTTTTGTAACTTCATCAATAAATTTAAACAAATACGTTAAGTGTCTCAATTAATACTTGCAGAATACATGTTTTAAGATTTATTTGTATGAAATTATCTGCATATTCAGTATACTTACAATTGCATAAAAATTTTTAGAGGAGACAGAATAGTTTATTTTTAAATATATGTGTAGTGGTCAGGATGGGAAAATCTATGAAACTATGCCTGCCCAGTGGGGCCCGACTGTGAAAAATTGTGAGTGTTGCCTGTGTGTGTCTGTCTCCTCTCCTGTTGCGTGAAAATCTTGGGAATGGGGCTAAAAGAGGCTCCACAAGAGCACTTTGGCTCCACTTCGCTAAGCGGCTGTGCGCTCTTTCTAAGGAAGGAACACCATTGCAACAAGAAGAAAAATATCACACTAAGAACTGTGCTGGATCACTGAAGCCCAGCATTTCTCTCTGAACTGTCTTCTTTGCTGATTGCTCAGGCGTAAGATTTGATCCTGTGAGAGGCTTCTTCCACGGAGGACTCCCCTCCCTTGGAGGCAAGTCGACCCACCCAGAAAGGGCGTAGCCAGAGGAGTGTGGCTACCTACATCATTTAGCCAATGAATACCACCACAACACATAGAAAAACCCACAATACAAGTGTGACAATGGGGAAACAACACAGGCAAGCATCAGACATAGAGAATGAAGAGGGCAATTCTGATGACCAGATAATGACCAACCAACGAATCAACCTCTCAGATAAGGGTTTTAGACAAGCAATATGGAAGATGCTCAAAGAACTCAAAGAAACCATGGATTGAGTTGAATAGAACACTAACAAGAACCAAGAAAATATGAAGACAGAAATCACAAAACTCCAAACTGAATTAACATGTCAACTAACAGGCCTGAAAAAGTCAGTAAACAAAGTGAATAACAAAATGGATAAGCTCTGGGACAGGGTAACAGAAGCTGAGGATAGACTTGGTGCTGTGGAAGATGAGATAAATAACAATTCCATACAGCGGGAGAGACTGGAAAAAAAACTTAAAGCAAATGAACAGACAATGGAAAAATTAGTCAAAGAATAGGAACAGATGAAGATAGAAGTCTATGATAAGCTCAACAGAAACAATTTAAGAATCATTGGAGTCCCAGAGACCCAGGAAGAAAATCTCCAGAAAGAATCAATAGTCAAAAACATCATTAAAGAGAAACTTCCAGAGCTAAAGAATATATGTGATTAAATCTTGCATGCTTAAAGAGTACCAACCAAAAGAGACCCCAGAAAAAATACCCCAAGAAACATCCTAGTCACAATGACAAATCCCACAGATAGAGACAGAATTCTGAAAACAGCAAGATTAAAAAGGGAAATTACATTCAAGGGAGCATCCTTGAGATTTACAGTAGACCTGTCACCAGAAACACTCAAGGCCAGAAAGCAGTAGTGGGATATTGTGACAAGACTGAATAAAATTAATGCTTCACCTAGAATACTGTACCCAGCAAAACTCACTTTCCGGTTTGATGGAAGAATACATGGTTTCACAGACAAAAAACAGCTCAGAAACTTTACAGACTCAAAACCAGTCTTAAGAGAAAAACTGAAAGACCTAATTTAAGACAAGACTAACCAAAAGACACACCAAATTTCGATATAAAGATGGCATTAAATTCCAGGACAATTATTTCTCTCAACGTCAATGGACTAAATGCACCAGTTAAGAGACACAGAGTGGTTCAATGGATCAAAAAACTCAATCCAACCTTCTGCTGCCTACAAGAAACGCACCTGAATAGTAAGAACAAACATAGACTCAAAATAAAAGGCTGGAGAAAAATTATCCAAGCAAACAACACCCATAAAAAAGTTGGAGTGGCCATACTAATACCAAATAATGCAAACTTTATACACAGGAAGGTTGTAAGGAACAAAGATGGACATTTTATATTAATCAAGGGGTATGTAGGGCAGGAAGAAATAACTCTTCTAAACATATATGCACCAAAAAAGGGTCCAGCAAAATATTTAATACAATTGTTGACAAATTTGAAAAATAATATCAATAACAACACAATAATTGTGGGGAACCTCAACACGGCTTTGTCAACACTGAATAGGTCAACCAGGCTGAAACCCAACAGGAATATACTAGACCTGAAGAGAGAAATGGAAGAAAGAGGCCTAGTGGATATGTATAGGACACTCCATCCCCGAAACCTGGATACACATTCTTCTCCAATGTACATGGGACATTTTCCAGGATAGACTACATGCTGGCACATAAAACATACCTCCATAATATCAAGAGGATAGAAATTTTGCAGACTAACTTCGCTGACCACAAGGCTCTAAAATTATTTGTGAATTCCAAAGGGACACAGAAGAAAAACTTTAACACCTGGAAGTTAAACAGCCTCATATTGAATAACCAGTGGGTCTGAGATGAAATCAAGGAGGAAATCAAAAGGTTCCTGGAAACAAATGATAATAAAGACACAAACTATTGGAACTTATGGGACACAGCAAAAGCAGTAATGAGAGGAAAATTTTTAGCTTTGCAAGCACACATCAGGAAGGATGAAGGGGCTTACCTGAGTAGCTTAATTAACCAGGTCATAGAATTAGAAAGTGCTCAACAAAAGGACCCAAAAATAGGAAGACAGAAGGAAATAACAAAGCTGAGAGCAAAAATCAACGAAGTGAAAACCCAAAAAACAGTCCGAAAGATCAACGAAAGCAGAAGTTGGTTCTTTGAAAAAATAAAGAAGATTGATAGTCCACTGGCAAAACTAACCAAGAAAGAGAGAGAGAGAGAGAGAAACTTGATAATTCCTATTAGGAATGATAAAGGAGAGATCACTTCTGATATGGCCGTGATTCAAAGGGTAATCAGAAACTACTTTAAGAAACTCTATGCCACTAAAAAATGAGAACCTGGAAGAAGTGGATAAATTCTTGGACTCTTATAATCTTCCACGGTTGAAGGAAGAGGATGTAGCATATCTAAACACCCCCATCGCTATTGATGAAATTAAAACGGTAATCAAATGTCTGCCCAAAAACAAAAGCTCAGGCCCAGTTGGATTCACTAATGAATTCTTTCAAACTTTCCAAGAGGAACTACTACCAATCCTGGCAAGACTCTTTTATGAAATTGAACAAACAGAAACACTTCCAAATAGCTTTTATGAAGCCAATATCACCTTGATACCTAAACCAGACAGAGATGCTACAAAAAAAGAAAATTACAGACCAATATCGATGATGAATGCAGATGCAAAAATCCTTAACAAAATCCTGGCAAATAGGATTCAGTGCCTCATTAAGGAGATTATCCACTATGATCAAGGAGGTTTCATCCCAGGAATGCAAGGCTGGTTTAACATCCATAAATCTATCCTATAATACATATCATGAACAACAAGAAAAATAAAAATCACATGATCATATCAATAGATGCAGAGAAAGCATTTGATAAGGTCCAACAACTTTCTTGATCAAAACTCTCAACAAGACGTGAATGGAAGGAACCTTTCTCAATATAGTTAAGGCCATCTACCACAAGCCAGAGGCAAATATTGTTCTCAATGGAGAAAAACTGAAAGCCTTTCCTCTAAATTCTGGCACAAGACAAGGCTGTCCTCTCTCACCACTCCTATTCAACATAGCACTAGAGTACTTGCTATAGCGACTAGGCAAGAAAAAGATATCAAGAGAATCCAGATAGGAA
Organism: Suncus etruscus; assembly: GCF_024139225.1. NCBI lineage: Eukaryota > Metazoa > Chordata > Mammalia > Eulipotyphla > Soricidae > Suncus > Suncus etruscus. The sequence goes on from NC_064848.1 coordinate 87,949,989, forward strand.
AGGAAGAAGTCAAGCTTTCGCTGTTTGCAGATGACATGATACTCTACCTAGAAAACCCTAAAGTCCCTACGAAAAAGCTTCTAGAAATAATAGACTCATATAGCAAGGTGGCAGCTATAAAATTAACACACAAAAATCAATGGCCTTTCTATACACCAATAGTAATAAGGAAGAAATGGACATTAAGAAAACAACCCCATTCACAATAGTGCCACACAAACTCAAATATCTTGGAATCAACTTGACTAAAATGTGAAGGACCTATACAAAGAAAACTATAAAACTCTGCTCTAAGAAATAAGAGAGGACATGCAGAAATTCACATACCCTGCTCATGGATTGCTAGGATTAACATAATCAAAATGGCAATACTCCCCAAAGCATTGTACAGATTTAATGTGATCCCTCTAAAGATACCCATGACATTCTTCAAAGAAGTGGATCAGGCACTTTTGAAATTCGTTTGGAACAATAAACACCCTAGAATAGCTAAAGCAATCATTGGGAAAAAGAATATGGGATTAATTACTTTCCCCAACTTTAAACTGTACTACAAAGCAATAGTTATCAAAACAGCATGGTATTGGAACAAAGACAGGCTCTCAGATCAGTGGAATAGGCTTGAATACTCAGAGAATGTTCCCCAGACATACAATCACCTAATTTTTGATAAAGGAGCAAGAAATCCTAAATGAAGCAAAGAAGCCTCTTCAACAAGTGGTGTTGGCACAACTGGCCAACCACTTGCAAATAATTGAACTTAGACCCCCAGCTAACAACACCATGTACGAAGGTTAAATCCAAATGGATGAAAGATCCCGATATCAGACCCGAAACCATAAGATATATAAAACAACACGTAGGTAAAACACTCCAGGCATCTTCAAAGAGGAAACTGCACTCTCCAAGCAAGTGAAAGCAGAGATTAACAGATGGGAATATATTAAGCTGCACCTCAAAGGAAATAGTGCCCAGGGTACAAGAGCCCCCCACTGAGTGGGAGAAACTATTCACCCAATACCCATCAGATAAGGGGCTAATCTCCAAAATATACAAGGCACTGACAGAACTTTACAAGAAAAAAACATCTAATCCCATCAAAATATGGGGAGAAGAAATGGACAGACACTTTTTCAAAGAAGAAATACAAATGGCCAAAAGACACATGAAAAAATGCTCCACATCACTAATCATCAGGGAGATGCAAATCAAAACAACTATGAGGTACCACCTCACACCCCAGAGATTGGTACACATCACGAAGAATGAGAACAAGCAGTGTTGGCGAGGATGTGGAGAGAAAGGAACTCTTATCCACTACTATTGGGAATGCCATCTAGTTCAACCTTTATGGAAAGCAATATGGAGATTCCTCCAAAAACTGGAAATCAAGCTCCCATACGACCCAGCTATACCACTCCTAGGAATATACCCTAGGAACACAAAAATACAATACAAAAATCCCTTCCTTACACCTCTATTCATTGCAGCACTATTTACCATAGCAAGACTCTGGAAACAGCCAAGATCCCTTCAACAGATGAATGGCTAAAGAAACTGTGGTACATATATATACACAATGGAATATTATGCAGCTGTCAGGAGAGATGAAGTCATGAAATTTTCCTATACATGGATGTACATGGAATCTATTATGCTGAGTGAAATAAGTCAGAGAGAGAGTGAAAGTTGCAGAATGGTCTCACTAATATATGGGTTTAAGAAAATTGAAAGACATTCTTGCAATAATAAGTTTCAGACACAAAAGAGAAAAGAGCTGGAAGTTACAGGTCACCTCAGGAAGCTCACAACAAACAGGGATGAGTTTAGTTAGAGAAATAACTATGTTTTGAACTATCCTAATAATGAGAATGTATGAGGGAAATAGAAAGCCTGTCTAGAGTACAGGCGGCGTTTGGGTGCATAGGAGGAATATTTGGGACATTGGTGATGGGAATGTTGCACTGGTGATGGGTGGTTGTCTCTACATGACTGAAACTCAAACACAATCATGTATGTAATAAAGTTGTTTAAATAAAAAAAATAATAAAATAGTAAAAAATATGTGTGGTTTAATATGAAATCACAAAAAACTAAAAAAATTTAACAAATATTTTTGTGGGGTTTTTCTTTTTTTTTTGGGGGGGGGAAGGGGTACATCCAGCAACACTCAGAATTTTCTCCTGGCTCTGAGTTTAGAAATTATTCCTGGTGGTACTCAGGGAATTATTTGGTATGCTGCGGTTCGATCCTGGTTCAGCTTTGTCCAAGGCAAATGCCCTTCCCGATGTACAATTATTCTGGTCCCATTTAAGAAAGAAAAAGATGTAAGGCATATAATTTAAAGACTTACCATGAAATAGTAAGCAGTACATGGGATAGACAATTCAATTAAATAGAAAAAGAAAATTGACTAATATACATGACCAACTGTTATAAAACAAATGAGTATCAATTATTTAAATTTTAAAAGTACTAAGTATCCTCAATGGGGCCAAAGAAATAGTAGCTTGAGTGTAAGGTATTTGCTTTGCATGTTGCTGATATTAATTTGATCTCTAAATTATCAATTGTATTAGTAATCAGCAAAATGTAGATTTAAACCAAGTTAAATCATTTCATATTAATTTCTTTTGAAACAGTCATTGTTTTTTTAATATTTATTTATTTATGTTTAGGGGCCACACCTGGTGACAGAAGTTAGTCCTGGCGCTGTGCTCAGAAATCTCTCCTGTCAAGTTCGGAGGACCATATGTGATGCCAGGAATAAAACCTGGGTCTGTCCCTGGTCAGCCACATTCAAGGCATATGCCTTCTTGCTCTGCTATCGCTCCGGCCCCATTTCATATTAATTAATTAAAATAGAAAAAATATTTATTTTAACAATTGTATAAGAAACATGGTGAGAAGTAAGGCAATTATAATTATCATAACTTTTATCAAAGACAAGCTATCATAAGTATTTAAGAAAACTGTTTAATGATGCTCATGGAGCTTACGCTATATTTAGCTTATCACTCACTAGTTACACTTTTATATATACCGTCATGAAAAGTAAAATCATAGGACCCATCTTAGTATATACAAAAGAATTTTCAAAGCAATTTTATTCTTCATAACCCTAAAATGTAAAATAGCACAAATGTTTATCAAACATGAAAAGAATAGGGACTGGAGCGATAGGACAGCAGATAGGGCATTGAACCCAAAACCTGGGTTTAATCTCTGGCATCCCATGTGATCCCGAGCCTGCAAGAAGGGATCTCTGAGCGCAGAATCAGAATTAACCACTAGGCACAACTGGATGTGATCCCAAATCAAAAAACAAAACCAAAAAATACATGGAGATATAAACATGTGTTTATTAATATATATAGTGAAATACTGCATTGTAATATGTAATGATACATTACTAATTACTATCACTATTATAAAGGCATTTGTGTAAAAAGAAGTTATACACAAAATAGAATATATAGTATGATTCCAGTTACTTTCATATTATAAAAGAGATAAAATTCATAAATAGTATTAGAGGTTAAAAGAGTATAGTGTCTCGGAAGGAATATGAGGAAAAACTTACTTGGTATCTTGGTTTGAATCTTATTGCTTTCATGGTCATAAGTATATATAGGTATAAGACAATTAACTTGCTTATTACAATCAATCCTTTATGATCTTAATGACTAGTATTATTTTTTAAAACTTAAAAAATAAAAACAATCAGCATGTATATTTTATTCTCACCAGATATGGAAATTTATTTCTTTCAAAGGAAAAACCTTGAAAATATTTAATATAAATTTTAAAGTGACTGACACAAATTTGTTTATAATCTTCCTTTATTGCCTTCTATATCTATAGGATGTTTAAATAAAGTCTTTCTTTCATTCCTTATATAGTTTCCCCTTTATGCAAAAGTGGGCTTTTTTTTTTATAAACCCTTATGATTAAAAGCATGTTTGTAGTCGGATTTCAGTCATAAACAAAATACCTTCTTTACCAGTGCAACATTCCCACCACCAATCCCCCCTCCCTCCCCTCACCCCTGCCTGTATTCACAACAGGCATTCTACTTCTCTCTTTCTTTAACATTGTCATGCTAGTTAGTGTAGTTATTTCCCTAACAGCATTCACCCCACTTAGTGGTGAGCTTCAAATTGTGAGCCTGTTTTTCCTGGCCTTCCAGCCCTTAATTCTATATTCTCTGGGCCTTATTACAGTAATATCTTTAATTTTTCTTAAAAACCATAGATGAGTGAGACAATTCTGTACATTTCTATTGAAACTTTTCTGAGCAAAAATGATGCAAAGTGAGAAATAATTAAAGTAAATTTGTATGGCTAAAATCCTAAACATTCACAGACCAAGAAAATAGCCTACTAAATTATACTACATAAAATGTAAAATCTAAATTAACACTGTTTGTTAGAGTAGCAGAAGGAAAACAATCAGGGCATAACCTATATAAAGTAGTCCAGGGATAAGAACTTGCAGTACCACTGTCACTGCTCAGTGTGCTTTCTGCCTCAATCATTGTTGATGCAAACAAAAATACTCTTAATTTATACATTTGCTTTAAAATAATAATTTTTCTAATTTTGTTTGACTGGAGAAATCATATCAGTTTTTCATGAAAACAAAATGAGGAATAATATGAATTTTTGAAAAGAAGTATGGGCCATTTTGATCTTGAAATAATTTTATACATTTTATTGTTCTTTACAAAAAATTTTTATTTGCTTTCTCTATTACCTGCCTTTAAGTTTAATATATAGAATGGGTTCAGAAATAGGTAGTATTTTCAGTCATTGTAAACTCACTGTTATGACCAGGGAGAATTATATAATAAAATGTGAATTATATAAGGAGTTAGTTCAAGGAGCATCAACCAATTAATCTGACATCCAAATGTTAGTAGCACTTCTTATAAAATTGACTTGTTGAGAACATTAATGAGATTTTAAAACTCCAGTTTCTCTTGCAAATACCTAGCAAAAAATTATGTTCATTTGAATGTTTGTTACACAAATTCCCACACATCATAAATAACCTGGATGCTTCAGAAAAGGCATAACTAGGAATTGTAGACTGTCCTCTCAGAGGATAGTATTGTGAATAAAAAACGTATAGTGAATGTCACCCAGGTGAAACAGAGGAAAGGGTATATTGTCATCAGAGAAGCAGTGAGCAATTCAGCAGAGATCAGAACAGCTAGATAAATAAGACATGCGGTATTATGCTTAAAATTCCTTATTCTATCACTGAACTGCTGTAAGGTACTCTCTTGCATCACTTTGTTCCCTTAATTACTTTTTAAAACTCATTTTTATTTCTTTTTCCTTTATATATATTGTCTATATATTGTCTTGTTTTTGCTTTCTTCTCCTCCTTAACTTCATCTGTTTTGGTTCTGCTTGGTACAAAAACCTACAAGAAAAAGTCTTTCCTGGGATTAAAGTTCAAGTCGAAACCAGGGCACAGAGATAATGGAACCTGACACTCTCACCCCCAAATGCACCAGCAATATAATATAGCAACATTTCTTTTTGCACATGCACACTAAAAAGGGGGGGATTTTACGTCTAGAAACAAGCTCTTATCTACTAGGGATAACAACTCATACATTTTACAATACAGGGGCACCTCTCACCTTGAACATATGTCATGTGGTCCCATCTTAGACTCCACGTGATTAGACAGTAACCGTCCAACCCTGAACCCTAGATTTCAGACACAGAACTTACACAGTTCTCTGCAACAGCTCCAGGAACCAAACTCCCTCTGGGACATTCTTAATACTGCTCTGACACCAACAAGTGCCAGTTTTGATAAGACATCCTGACAATGAAGAAATGGTAACAACTTGATCTAGGAGCAGATTGTCTTACTTCACCACCTAACAATAAGATGAAATCGGAAGACATGCCATCCTTTGATCAGTGCAAAAGCCAAGATTGCTAACTTCAGAAGACTGACTGTGACAACCATGACTGGGAAGAACCTATCCCTGGACCAATAAAAAAAGACCCTAGACTAGGCTTTGGCCTATGACCTGTACAACAACCAAGATATCTAATTTCAGTGGCCTGACTGAGATGACTGCAACTGAGCAGAACTTCTGGAAACATAATGAAAGACTCTATCCTAGGCTTTGCCCTAGGATCTGTGCAAAAGCCAAGACCACCAACTACAGAAGACTGATTAAAACAATAGTGATGGAACAGAACTAGAACCATAAAGAAAGACTCCATCCTAGGCTCCATTCTATGACCTGTGGAAATTCCAAGATCTCTAGTTACAGAGGCCTGATTTTTATCATCCACGACTGAGTGGCAAGTTTCTAGACAACACAAAAGGACCTAGGGGAGAGAATAAAAATTGGAGGAGAAATAATGGAGGGTAAGACCAAACAGTCATATTAACATTGAGTAGAAATAAAAAATGATCAGACTTAAACACCAAATCCAAAACTGATGAAATCAGAATCAATACCTAGTTTAAAACAAGCTAGACACAGTGGGGACCACTTATACTAGCAGCCCAAGGGGCAAAGGAGGGGAATATGGGATGCATGCTGGGAACAGGGTGGAGGGAGGACAACATTGGTGGAGGAAATGCCCCTGATTCAATGTCACTATGTACCTAAAATATTACTGTGAAAAATTTGTAATTCACTATGGTCAAAATAAAATTTATTTAAAAAAATTTGGGGGGTAGAATGTTTAGGAGAGGGTCTAGAATAAAGTTAGAATACAAGTTTAACATAAATGAAACTCTGGTTCTATCTTCAGTGCACGCATTCACATGCATCCACTCAGACACACACATACACACACACACACACACACACACACACACAATACATTGATAACAGAACCTTTATGCAGCCATACCAGCAAAGAACTTTTCTAGGATTTGTGATGAACAACAAATTAAATACTTGAAAACTATTTTGTTTTAAAATTATCTCCAAAACAGCAATGCAGAATATGCATTCATTTATATCCACTCCATAATGTAAACTCTGAATTCTTAGCACAGTATTAAAGTTTAATTTTCAAAAACTTTAACTAATATTAGTATTACTACTTGTCATAGATATATTGGCATTAATGAGAAAGCCATTAAATGAGCAAGACTTGTTCAAGCACTAATAACTAGTTGGTTACTTTTCTTATAGGCACTTTAGGGCTAGTGATGGAGAAGGCTAAATATGAACTAGTCAGTGTACTACAGGATACTTAACCATAACTATTGTTATTGTTATTTCTACAAATTCAAATCCCTAAGTTAATAAATAATCAATAATATATGGATTCTTATCAAATAAAACTTTTAACATAAATTAATTCTTTTAGGAAATTAAACAGCCCTATTATAGAAATTATATGATGAGATAAAACAGAACTCAACTCCACTGAAAGAAAGAGAAGTAGAAATTTTAAGTGTTAAAATGTTAATGAGAAATGACAACTTTATTCTCTAATTGACTTCACCCACCCTAAAAAAACCCAAGTAAATATTCTCATAATTCATGCCAAGAGGCAGTTTTGGTATAAGATGCTTACCAGAATTTGGACTACTACACTTCTGGTGGGGAGAGAACATAAGAAAAGATTGCTATCTCCAGTAAAAAAAATAATATTTTCAGAGACATTCAAATTCTTGAGAAAAAAATATTTCTAAAGTATATGACTAGCAAGAAAAAAGTTGGCCTCCAGAACTGAGTTTACCAAGATGGTTGAGTTGGGAATAGATGGGAGAACTTAGGATACTATGTAGGGAAGTGAGGGGTATGGTGTAGACTATTTTATGCATCAAATGAACATTAACAGTATTATAATGCATAGTGCCTCAATAAAAGTGGGAAAGAAAAGTAATTCTTTTTAATTTGGGCTATCCCCAGCAGTGCTCAGGTGTTACTCCTGGCTTTGCACTCAGGAGTCATCCTGGAGGTGTTTGGGGGACCATTTGGGATTTTAGAGATCAAACCGAGATAGCTACATTTAAGGCAAATGGCCCGTCTATTGTGGTATTGCTCTGACCAGAAATTAATTTTTTAAAGTTACTTGTACAGGGGCTGGCGAGGTGGCGCTAGAGGTAAGGTGTCTGCCTTGCAAGCGCTAGCCAAGGAAGGATCATGGTTTGATCACCGCCCTCCCATATGGTCCCCCAAGCCAGGGGCAATTTCTGAGCGCTTAGCCAGGAGTAATCCCTGAGCATCAAATGGGTGTGGTCCAAAAACCAAATAAAATAAAATAAAGTTACTTGTACAACATGCAAGGTCAAGACTTCTGGCAGAATAGTGAAAATGCTGCCATAATCGTGCATTCCACAAACAACAATATAACAAATTTACAAAATAAAAATCCTTTGGGGGAGAAAGGAGAAAGCTGGGGTCCTATAGGTATTCCTATATACCTGAGATCTCATACAAATTTCACAGAGAGATAGCAAGTAGAGAAAGCTAAAGAAACCTTGCTCTAGAGAACAAAAAGTTACTGTGGTAAGAATTCATGACTTGAGGAGCAGTTAGATATTAGCAAGACCAAACAACATATTGCTAAAAATCAACTAAGGGGCCAAGGCCATACACTGCACCTGAGTCTGATGTCATTGGATAGTCCTAGTGATTGCTGCTACAAGCACTGTCCAAAGAAATTACTGACACTTTAAGCCTATAAATCCTAGCTGGAATTTGAACCTTTGGGGAAAGCTTGGCTAATGCAACTGACTGTTATTTGAACAAGTTCACATGTAGCCCCCATATCAGAGACTTTTCTCCTCAAAACTTGCTTCTTTGTTTTGCCAAACACCTGTTCCATCCTCATTTGGGGTCATTATTAAGATTACATTCACTGACAGTGCTCCTGCTAGTGAGAGCTAAAGCACCCAGCCCCTGGCAGCAATTGCTTAAAACATGTTTGGAGAGAGCTCGGTGGAATTTTCTAAAAACAGACTCCAGTTGCAGTTTCTTCCAGCTGTAACTCTCTCATGGAGGCCGGCAGTGGGGATAGAAAGAAGTCCACAGGGAGGCAACATTCTCAGCTGGGCTCCAAGTTCCTGAGAAAATCTAACTTCTCTCTGCATGTGCTATCAGGATTGTGGCTTGCCTAAAATCTAATCTTCCAGCTGCCTTATTGTTTAATACTTACTTATACCCTGAGGGAAAATGCATGCAACAGAAACTGCAGGTGAGAACTGAACTATAGATGAGAAGTAAGTTAGAATGAAAACTCTGGAAAAGGTCTCATTGAGGAAATGGCCTAGAGCAGTGGTCGGTAACCTTTTTTTTTTGTTTGTTTTGTTTTTTTTTGTTTTTGTTTTTGGGCCACACCCGGTAACGCTCAGGGGTTACTCCTGGCTATGTGCTCAGAAGTTGCTCCTGGCTTGGGGGACCATATGGGACACCGGGGGATCGAACCGCGGTCCGTCCAAGGCTAGCGCAGGCAAGGCAGGCACCTTACCTTCAGCGCCACCGCCCGGCCCCAACCTTTTTTTTTTTTTTTCAACCGAGCCAAATCTCGCCAAAACCTCGACTGCCATGCCGGAGGCCTTCTTAACCAGGTCTAGAGGGTGGTTCGGGACTTAGGTGACCCCAGCACTCCTCTACCACCTTGCTCCAGATCTCCAGGGCTTTCCTGGGCCACAAGCCTGGGTAAGCCAGCGAGGTGGATCCTTTGGCGGAGCTTGAAGGTACCCTAGGCTTTTCCCATTACCCACTCGGCTCCGTAGGGAGGGACTGGGTGGGGGCCCTGAACTTCCGGCCTCTCAGGTTCTTGAAGCAGTCACTGATAATCTCTTACCAGTCTATATTTTCAAAACCACGTGGGGGCACTACCCCCCGCGCGCACAGTATCCATTAATAGTACTCACTATCATTGAATTATGTTTTTATGTATGCAGAATGTCCATTTTGTACTCTGCCCTTTCGCACACACCTACAAAAAATCATTTTTCTCTTTAACTCTCTCACCCCCTATCATCATTACTCCACATTTACCCTTTTTAACTTAAGTACTGTAGAGTTCTAAGTCACAGACCAAGTGGTGCCCTGGATTTAACACCCCCCCAACTATTCCAAAAGGTATAAAAAGGACACGTATGTCTTTTCAACATTTTATGTGTGTGTGTGTGTGTTTATGGCTATAACTCTTGCTGAATATTTTCTTATACAGTGATGATCCCCCCCCCCTTTTTATCTTTTCTTTTTGTGAACTGTTCAATAGGGAATTTGGTGAAAGAGTCCCTCAATTTAATGCTTATGTTTGAAGCAAGTCATGGGTATTGTTGGACGTGTTCTTATGCCCCCATATACTCTGATATGCCACGTGGCTTTATTTCTTGTTGACATAGGCACATTAAAATGGGAAAATACTATACATACAAATAAGTTCTTATCTAATAGAGATGGGAACACACAAATCTTGTAGTGCAATGGAACCTTACACCCTGAACATTGACATAAAGACCTGGCACAGGCCTCAGAAGAATGTGCATTCTCCATCCACCCCTGATCTAGGGAAGACATCTACAGAACATCCAAGGTTGTCTTCAACATCACCTGGAGGCAATCCTCTACCAGGGAAGACCCTACCGCTGCTCTGACATCAACCTACTCAAAAGAGACTTCCCTTAACACTGAGAAGACTTAACAACAACAATGACCTGCTTATGGGACAGGGCTTTCTGTATTGCCCCTTAATTGTGAGGTAAAACTAGAGGATACTCAACACCAGCCTGACTTCAATGTAGGATGTGCAGATTCCAGGACCTTTAATACAGAAACATGATGCCAATAATAGAGACTGCGTGAAAAATAAAACTGTATTGGCACTACAGACAATGACTTGGATTGAATAAACTAGTTTGCCTGGAGCCTAGAATTGGTCTTATGCCAGGAAACTTCAGGGGTAGGGTCTCCTTGTATTTAGACCAAGGCTTTTTCTTTCCATGTCCCCCATATTTTGGTGGGCCTATGCAAACAATATTTGCCACTCTAACACCGTTTTTACTGTGTTCTTTTGACTCTAACCCTTAAAAAAAATCTTAAACTTTTGATGTTAATTTACATTAATGTGTATGAAAATATAAAAAAAATACTATGCCGGGCCGGGCGGTGGCGCTCGAGGTAAGGTGCCTGCCTTACCTGCGCTAGCCTAGGAGACGGACCGCGGTTCGATCCCCCGGCGCCCCATATGGTCCCCCAAGCCAGGAGCGACTTCTGAGCGCATAGCCAGGAGTAACCCCTGAGCGTCACCGGGTGTGGCCCAAAAACCAAAAAAAAAAAAAAAAAAAAGAAAAAAAAATACTATGCCTTCAATGTTTAAGGAGTCACACAAATTTCATGGCTTTAGATTGCTTTGTGTACTAAGAAATGTTATAATGTACTACAATCAGGGGACTTGTGGACAAAGTAAGTGTACATGGGTTCTGCCTTATTTTTCTTAATGTTCTTTGACTGTAAATTCAATATTTAGGCATCAGCAAGGGGATTTCTTTTGAGAACTCTGTTTATGGGTGATTGTTCTTCCACTGTAACTTTCCCTTCTCCTCTTTGCATCATTGTTTTCATAGTCAAAAATAAAAAAAAAAAAGAAATTTATTTTGAGAGCCACACAGGGCGTGCACTGACAGAGGCTAGGAGCAGAGTCCTGACTCCTGGAGCGGCCGCCCAGCACACAGAAGAGCCAAATTAGAAGTGTAAAGAGCCACATGTGTCTTGTGAGCCACAGGTTGCTGATGATTGGCCTAGAGGAAAAAGATTACTCCTTGCTCTGCTTTCAGCAATTACTCAGGTTTGGACACACTATGGGATGCTGGGGACGGGAATTGAACCCTGATAAGCTACATGAAAGCAAATGCCCTATCTACAGTGCTATAGATTTGGCCCCTTAGAGAAAAATGTAATTGTAGATTCCCCCCAAGTTTGAGCTTCCTCAGTCCCGAGGGAGACTTGACTTAGCAGCAGCCTCCGTTTCTAATTCCTACATACCATTTTGCTTCCCTCTGTCAGTACTAAAGCCTGATTCATAAAAGCAAGTGCAAAACTGTCAAAATAAAACAAGCAATTATTACTAATCTCTGAGACATTGATATTTAATTTAATGAGACCTTTAACTAGCCTTTGATATATATTGAGAAACACTGAATTATATGGAATTAGGCAATTTTAAATATCTAAACTTGTCTTATAAATTAAAACCTAGAAATTCATTTGGATTCCAACTGGTATTATTTTCTTTTTTTATTAAAATTTTTGATTTTTAATTATGAGAACAAAGATGCAAAGAAAGAGGACAAGGTAAAGTTACAGTGGAAGGACAATCACCCATAAACAGAATTCTCGAAAGTCCCCTTGCTGATATCTTAACTTTGAACTTTCAGCTAAAGAACATTAAGAAAAATAAAACAGAACCCATGTACAATTACTTTGTCCCTCAAGTCCCCAGATTGTAATACATAATATTTCTTAGCAGCACATCAAGCAATCTAAAGCCATAAAACTATGTAACTCCTTAAACATTGAAGGCATAGTATTTTTTTACATTTCCATGCACATGCATATTAGTTTAAGTTAGCCTCAAAAGTGGGTTTTTCTTTTTAAGGATAAGAGTCAAAGGAGCACAGTAAAAACGGTGTTAGAGTGGCAATAATTGTTTGCATAGGCCCACCAAAATATGGGGGACATGGAAAGGAAAAGTCTTGGCCTAAATACAAAAAGACCCTACCCCTGAAGTTTTCTGGCATAAGACCAACTCTAGGCTCCAGGCAAACTAGTTTGCCCAATCCAAGTCATTGTCTGTATTGCCAACACATTTTTATTTTTCACACAGTCTCTGTTGTTGGTATCATGTTTCTGTATTAAAGGTCCTGGAATCTGCATATCCTACATTGAAGTCATGATGTGGAGTGTCCTCTAGTTTCACCTCACAATTAAAGGGCAATGCAGAAAGCCCTGTCCAGTATGCGGTCGTTGATGTTCTTGTCTTCTCAGTGTTAAGGGAAGTCTCTTTTGAGTAGATAGATGTCAGAGCAGTGAGCGGTAGGGTCTTCCCTGGTAGAGGATTGCTTCCAGGTGTTGTTATAAAAATCCTTGGATGTTTTGTAGATAGCTTTTCTGGTTCAGTGGTGAATGGAGAATGCCCATTCTTCTGAGGCCTGTGCCAGGTCATTATGTCAATGTTCAGGGTGTAAGGTTCCATTGCACTACAAGATTTGTGTGTTCCAATCTCTATTAGATAAGAACTTATTTGTGTGTATAGTATTTTCTCATTTTAATGTGCCTATGCAAACAAGGAACAATGCTACATGGCGTTATATGCCCATATGGGGGCTGCAAGAATAAGTCCAAAATTCCCCATGACATGGTTAAACATAAGCATTAAACTGAGGGACTCTTTCACTGAATATTTCTTATTGAACAGTTCACAGAGAGAAGAAAAGATAAAAAATGGGGAAAATCTTTACTGTATAAGAGAATATTTAGTAAGAGTTAGCTGTCAAAGAAAATAGATATAAAATATTCAAAGCCATACATGTCCATTTTATGTCTTTTGAAATAGTTGGGGGTTGTTAAATCTAGTGCACCACGTTGGTGTGTGATTAGGACTGTGCAGTACTGAAGTTAAAAAGGGTAAATGGGGGGTACTGATGGTTGGGGGTGATAGAGTTAAAAAGTGAAAATGAGCTATACAGGGGTGTGCGAAAGAGCAGAATACCAGACGGACGTTCTACATACACAAAACATAACTTAAGGATAGGATGTATTATTAATATATACTGTGCACACGGGGGCTATCACCCCCACGCGATTTTGAACATGTAGACTGGTAAGAAATTGCCAGAGATTGCCTTAGTAAAAATGAACAGCTCTCAGCACCTCCAAATTTGGACCCACCATTTCTGGCCGCCTGGGGTGGGTCCCAGGGAAGGCCTGGAGGCTGGGGGGCAGGAGAGGGCACGGCTGGGGGCCTACTAAGGCTCCTAGCACGCCCAAGCTAGGGAGAAAGCCTTCGACATTGGGGTCTCCCCAGACCCCATGCCGGCTAGAGCTAGCCTCCAGATCAAGAAAGGATTCGGTAGAGAACTGGAAGCCAGGATCTACCCGCCCTCCTCCCTGTGCCCTCCCCCCCTTCACTGGGGGAAGGGCGGGGAAAGCTTGGGATCCCCTCCAGGAGGGACCACACAACACCCACCTTTTCTGGCCGCCTGGGCTGGATCCCAGGGAAGGCCTGGAGGCCAGGGGGCAGGAGAGGGGATGGCTGGGGGCCTACCAAGGCTCCCAGCATGCCCAAGCTAGGAAGAAAGCCTTCGACATTGGGGTCTCCCTAGACCCCATGCCGGCTAGAGCTAGCCTCCAGATCAAGAAAAGCTATTTTCTTTTTAAATAATATCTTTAATCACCATGATTACAAACATGTTTGTCTTTGGGTTTCAGTTATAAAAAAGAACTCCCTCCCCCTTCACCAGTGCAACATTCCTACCACCAATGCCTTCCATCTCCCTCCTTCCCCATCCCCTGCCTGTATTTGAGACAGGCATTCTATTTCTCTCACTCACTACCATTGTCATGATAGTTGTTAGTGCAGTTATTTCTCTAACTGAACTCACAACTTTTTGTGGTAAGCTTCATATGGTGAGCTGGTTCTTCCAGCTCTCATCTCTATTGTCTCTGGCTATTATTACAATAATGTCTTTTATTTTTCTTAAATATCACAGATGAGACTATTATGTGTCTATCTTTCTCCCTCTGACTTATTTTACTCAGCATAATAGTTTCCATGTCCACCCATGTATAGGCAATTTTGTGACTTCATTTTTTCCTAATAGCTGAATAGTATTCCATTGTATAGATGAACCACAGTTTCTTTAGCCACTCATCTGTTGTCAAGCATCTGGGGTGTTTTCAGATTTTATTGTAAATAGTGCTGCAATGAATATAGATATGAAGAAGGAATTTTTGTATTGTGTCTTTGTGTTCCTAGGATATATCCCTAGGAGTGATATAGCTGGATCATATGGGATCTCAATTTCCAGTTTATTGGGGAATTTCAGTATTGTTTTCCATAAAGGCTTGACTAGATGACATGAATGAGAGTTTCTTTCTCCCAACATCTCCACCAACATTAATTGTTCTTGTTCTTTGTGATGTGTGCCTGTCTCTGTGATGTGAGATGGTTCCTCATTGTTGTTTTGATTTGCATCTCCCTGAGAATAGTGATGTGGAGCATTTTTCATGTGCCTTGGCCATCTGTAGTTCTTCTTTGAGGAAGTGTCTATTCATTTCTTCTCCCCATTTTTAATGTGGTTAGATTTTTTGTTAAGTCTGTTAATACCTGTATATCTTAGACATTAGCCCTTATCTAATGGGTATTGGGTGAATAGTTTTTTCCATCCTGTGGGTAGCTTTTGTATCATAGTCATTATTTCCTTTGAGGTGCATAAGCTTCTCGGCTTAATATAGTCCCATTTGTTTATCTCTGCTTCCACTTGTTTAGACAGTGATATTTCCTTCTTGAAGATGCCTGCAGTCTCAATGTCATGGAGAGTTTCACCTATTTGTTGTTCTACATACCTTATGATTCTAGGTCTGATATCAAGGTCTTTAATTCATTTGGATTTGCAAATGAATTTGACCGTTGTGCATGGTGATAGATAGAGGTACAAGCTAGCTTTTATGCATGTGGCTGACCAGTTGTTCTAACATCACTTGTTGAAGAGATTTTTATTTTATTTTATTTTTTACTCCATTTTGAGTTTTTTACCCCTTTATCAAAGATTAATTGATTATATGTCTGGGGAACAGTCTCTGAATACTCAAGTCTATTCCACTGACCTGAGAGTCTGTCTTTATTCCAATACCATGCTGTTTTAATGACCATTGCTTTGTAATACATTTTAAAGTTGGGGAAAGTGATGCCTCCCATCTTCTTTTTCCTAAGGGTTGCTCTAGCTATTTGTGGGTGTTCGTTGTTCCAGAAATATTTCAGGAATGTTTGATCCACTTCTTTGAAGAATGTCATGGAAACCTTAGAGGAACTGAATTAAATATGTACAATGCTTTGGGGATTATTTTCATTTTAATGATGTTAATCCTCAACCCATATAGAGGGTATGTATCTCCATTTCCCTGTGTCCTCTTTTATTTCTTGAAGCAGTGTTTTGTAGTTTTTTTTTCTTTTGTATAGCTTCTTCAAGGTATTTGAGTTTGTGTGGCATTAATGTGAATGGAATTGTATTTATAATGTTCATTTCTTCTTTATCATTAGTTTTGTATAAGAAGGCCATTGCTTTTTGCATGTTAATTTTGTAACATGCTACTTTAATGTGTGAATATATTGTTTCTAGAAGTTTTTTGGTAGAATCTACTGATTTTAAATGTGCATATTTTGTCAAGGATAAACAATATTTACTGGGGCCGGGCGGTAGCACTAGAGGTAAGGTGCCTGCCTTGCCTGTGCTAGCCTTGGACGGACTGCGGTTCGATCCCCCAGTGTCCCATATGGTCCCCCAAGCCAGGAGCGACTTCTGAGTGCATAGCCAGGAGTAACTCCTGAGTGTCACTGGGTGTGGCCCAAAAACTAAAAAAATAAAATAAAACAATATTTACTGTAAGATCAATGTGTCACCCTTGTGTGTCACCTTAATTTCTTAAATAATTTTTGATGTTGTGGGCCAAGTTTGATAATGCTGAGAGTGGGGTATCAGGGTCATGTCAGATGATGCTGGTGTGGGAGACATATAGTAATAGGAAATGAACAAACAAAAAAAGAAAAGGCATGTGTTAAACATCTGTAGCCCAAGATTATTATTTTCTTTAAAAACAAATCTAGGAACTTTAGAAATAGTATAGTGGATTGAGTATTTGCCTTACATTCAGCCAACCCAGGTCCAATCTGGTCCCTAGAGCATTGCCAGGAGTAGTTCTTGAGCACAGAGCTATGAATAACCTCTGAGCATGAATAAACTCTGAGCCATGAATAACCTCTGGACCACTAGTTGTGGCCCCAAAACAGAAAAATAAAATCTGAGCTAAATATTACTGTATATAGGTAGTAAATGTATGTGGGGTCGTGGGCAGTGGCAGGGGAGAAAACAGGAACAATAGTGGAGCAAAGCTGACATTCTAGTGGAGGGTATGATGTTGGAATAGTTTATGAAATCCTGCCATTATAAATATCATAAATCCCATGAGATCTAAACAAAAAATTAATTTTAAACTGAGCCTTAAAAGAACGATTAACATCTTTTCACCTTTTGCTTAATGCAATATATTTATCTAGCCATGGGAAATATAGATATTCCTTGTCATATGCACTCTATTTTACTTCTTTCTTTTGTTATTTATTTATATTTTCTCTGAGACATTAAAAATATAACTATGTATAATTCCAACAAAACCAATATCATTGGTAAGTATTCATGGGCCTTTATACTTACTAGTCATTGTTTTCCCTTTCATTTTAAAATTTATTTTTTTATGAAGGAGTTTAGGCCCCAGTATGCGTTGTTTAGTTCAAATTGCTTCTAATTAGAGTATCAGCTTCATTTGCTTTTTATAATGCCCTTGAGCAACTCAGTTCCATTAGTATTAAGAAGAAGGGGGATGGAATGGGCAGGAAGAATAGGGAGAAAGAAATCAAATCATTTGACTTATATTATCATATATGGTATGCAATGCAACTTAGCTTCCCAAAACATCCTTTTTTGAGTTTGTGCTGTTTTCTATTTTAATGGTAACATGTGCCTATAATTAATAATTTTCAAGACATGTAAATTGCATCAATGGAAAATATGTATTCAAAGATAGTGTTTCATTTGCTCTTTTTCTTAATGGTAGAAGAAATAAGTTTTCTTGGTGCAATGGCCACCTCTATTAACAAGCACTCTGGCCAATTTCTAGGTCAAAGTCTATTAAATGAAGCTTCTAAAAAGTCTAACAATTTAAATACCCTGGAGTCAAATTAAGGAGCTCAATTCAAGTAGACATCAGCAAAGGTGCTAATACTTTCCCAGTCTATTTACAATTCATGAATTCTCAGCAAATGTTGATGAGTTAATTCAATCACCATGGTTAAAACAAATGAAGCTTAGATTCTGCTATTTTTTCTGTTTATTCACATTGCTTTTTTTTTTCTTGCCTCTTTTTTTTTTTAATGAAAAATACCAGGGTTGGGCTGGAGGTATAGTAAAGGGATTAGGGAGATTGAATTTTATCTTACGTACCCCATATGGTTCCCAGAGCAGCACCAGGAATGATCCCTGAGCACAGAGCCAGGAGTTATCCCTGAGCACTGCTGGTTGTGACCAAAAACAAACAAAAAGAAAAATTTAAAGTTGAAAGATGGCTTTAGAATTGTCTAGCCTGATTAATGTTATATATCTCAATTCCCTGGCATTAGGAAACTTATGTAATCTTTCTGAAAGTTAGAGAACCTTCTCCCCAAAGTAGAAAAAGGCCATTTATTTCTTATTTTATATTCCAGGAATTGATAAAAAATAAATTAATATGGTTGAATGGATAGCTCAATGGATTGAGTATATGCTTCAAAGTCTGACTTCAATCCCAGCACTTCTTGATCTTCCAGGCACAGAGCCAGGAGTAGTCCTTGAGCATCAGCTGGTGAAATGTAACCAACATGCTTTGTACAGGACCTTCCATAGGTGTCCCATAAAAATGTCCTTTAAAATGAATTATTCTTTAGCTAGAGGTCAAATATTGATAAAAGTAAAAATACATACCTTCTTCCTCATTTTCTCCCTGCCGAGTAATCAAGTGGTTTGCAATTTTATGTGCATCCCTTCTTTCATACCTGCTGAATACCCTCCTCAACTACTTTTTAGAGAGTCTGGGGCTAAGAAAGAAAGAATTGGCTTGAGGCTTTGAGTTTGGAGGATGTGGCAAATTCTTTCTGGAAGACATCACCTAGTAACATTTTGTTAGCTTGGATTAAACCAAGACAAATCATTATGAATACTTTGGTACTGATAAGGACCTCAGAAACCTGAACTTCAGTACTGGAGGCTGTACAATGACAAAGGCTACCACTTTAAACTACAATCATCTTTCTCCTCACTACCATACTAAAAAGCACATCCTGATGACTCTCTCCACTTCCAGTATCTTTGATGAATGCACAGAATATGATTTTCAACTGCACATGCCCACTTCTCCCTCCCATAAATATATATGAGGTTTCCTGAAAAATTACCAAATAGTAGTTTATCATCTTGCTCTACTTGAGATGACACCAAACCTGAAACTTCTTTTTGAAGCCTTCTTTACAACCTATACTGGGTTAAATATGCTGCCTTTTATAAATTGGGGTTGTTTGATTTTGTTTTGTTTTTCTTTGTTTTGGGGCCACACCCAGTAATCTTTTTTTAATTTTTTAATTGATTTATTTAAAGAAAATGCATTATATAGTTGACATAACTGATAATAATACATTTTAGGGAAACCAAAAGCAACATTTTTTAAAAAAATATAGAAAATTGAAAGAAAAACTAGAGATGGAAAAGAAAGGAAAGACTGTTTTTGAAAATTATTGAGTCACAATTAATTCATTGAAGCACCAGCAGAAAGTTTAGTAAGCTCTTCTCTTTTTTCTTTAAAAAAAATGAGTTAGGGGCCGGGAAGGTGGCACTAGAGGTAAGGTGTCTGCCTTGCAAGCGCTAGCGTAGCAGTTGGATTCCCTGGCGAACCATATGGTCCCCCCAAGCCAGGGGCTATTTCTGAGTGCATAGCCAGGAGTAACCCCTGAGCGACAAATGGGTGTGGCCAAAAAACCAAAAAAAAAAAAGAGTTAAAATACAGTAATATTTTTTGCAAGTGGCTAGCCAGTTGTGCCAACACCACTTGTTAAAGAGGCTTTCTTTGCTCTATTTAGGATTTCTTGCTCCTTTATAAAACAGTAGGTGATTGTATGTCTGGGGAACATTCTCTGAGTAGTCAAGACTTTTCCACTGATCTGAGGGCCTGTCTTTATTCCAATACCATGCTGTTTTGATAACTATTGTCTTGTAGTACAGTTTAAAGTTGGGGAAAGTAATTCCTCCCATATTTTTTTCCAATGATTGTTTTAGCTATTCTAGGGTGTTTATTGTTCCAAATAAATTCCAAAAGTGCCTGATCCACTTCTTTGAAGAATGTCATGGGTATCTTTATAGGGATCACATTAAATCTGTACAATGCTTTGGGGAGTATTGCCAATTTAATGATGTTAATCGTGCCAATCCATGAGCAGGGTATGTGCTTCCATTTCCGCGTGTCCTCTCTTATTTATTGGAGCATAGTTTTATAGTTTTCTTTGTATAGGTCCTTCACATTTTTAATCAAGTAGATTCCAAGATATTTGAGTTTGTGTGGCACTATTGTGAATGGGTTTGTTTCCTTAATGTCCATTTCTTCCTTATTCCTATTAGTGTATAGAAAGGCCATTGATTTTTGTGTGTTAATTTTGTAGCCTGCCACCTTGCTTATAGCAAGGTCTATTGTTTCTAGAAGCTTTTTTTGCAGAGAATTTAGGGTTTTCTAAGTAGAGTATCATGTCATCTGCAAACAGTGAGATCTTGACTTCTTCCTTTCCTATCTGGATTACCTTGATATCTTTTTCTTGCCTAATCGCTGGCTAGCCACTTACAAAAAATTTAACTTAGACCCCCAGCTAACACCATGTACGAAGGTTAAATCCAAATGGATGAAAGACCTCGATATCAGACCTGAAACCGTAAGATATATAGAACAACATGTAGGTAAAACACTCCAGGACATTGACACTAAAGGCATGTTCAAGGAAGAAACTGCACTCTCCAAGCAAGTGATAGCAGAGATTAACAGATGGGAATATATTAAACTGAGAAGCTTTTGCACCTCAAAAGAAATAGCGCCCAGGATACAAGAGCCCCCCACTGAGTGGGAGAAACTATTCACCCAATACCCATCAGATAAGGGGCTAATCTCCAAAATATACAAGGCACTGACAGAACTTTACAAGAAAAAAACATCTAATCCCGTCAAAAAATGAGAAGAAATGGACAGACACTTTGACAAAGAAGAAATACATATGGCCAAAAGACACATGAAAAAGTGCTCCACATCACTAATCATCAGGAAAATGCAAATCAAAACAACTATGAGGTACCATCTCACACTCCAGAGATTGGCACACATCACAAAGAATGAGAACAAGCAGTGTTGGTGGGGATGTGAAGAGAAAGGAACTCTTATCCACTACTGGTGGGAATGCCATCTAGTTCAACCTTTATGGAAAGCAATATGGAGATTCCTCCAAAAACTGGAAATCAAGCTCCCATATGACCCAGCTATACCACTTCTAGGAATATACCCTAGGAACACAAAAATACAATACAAAAATCCCTTCCTTACACCTCTATTCATTGCAGCACTATTTACCATAACAAGACTCTGGAAACAGCCAAGATACCCTTCAACAGATGAATGGCTAAAGAAACTGTGGTACATATACACAATGGAATATTATGCAGCTGTCAGGAGAGATGAAGTCATGAAATTTTCCTATACATGGATGTACATGAAATCTATTATGCTGAGTGAAATAAGTCAGAGAGAGAGAGAGAAAGACGCAGAATGGTCTCACTCATCTATGGGTTGTAAGAAAAAATGAAAGACATTCTTGCAATAATAATTTTCAGACACAAAAGAGAAGGGCTGGAACTTACAGCTCACCTCATGAAGCTCACCACAAACAGAGATGAGTTTAGTTAGAGAAATAACTACGTTTTGAACTATCCTAATAATGAGAATGTATGAGGGAAATAGAAAGCCTGTCTAGAGTACAGGCAGAGTTTGGGTGGGGAGGAGGGAGATTTGGGACATTGGTGATGGGAATGTTGCACTGGTGATGGGTGGTGTTCTCTACATGACTGAAACCCAATCACAATCATGTATGTAATAAAGTTGGTTAAAAAAAGACTTATGAAAAAATACAGTAATAACTGTGTGAGAGTTGCAATTGTTGTTGTTTGCTTTGGCCCAGCAAATATAAGTAAAATGAAAAAACAAACAGCCTTAGCCTAAATACAAAGAGACCTTATCCCTGAAGTTTTCTGGCCTAAGACTGACTCTGGGTTCCAGGCATACTAGGTTGTCCAACCCCTGAATCATTCTCTGTGGTCACAGCGAAATTTTTTCACACATTGGTGTTGGTGTCCAGTTTTTGTAGTTAAAGATTCTGGATTCTGTGTTTCATCGAAGTCAGGATGTGGAGCATCCTCTACTTTTATCTCACCATTAGACGTGGGACATCCTGCCCTGCAAGCAAGTTGTTGCTGTTGCTGAGTCACCTAGTGACAATGATGCACTGTCAGGATATTTTAACCTTATTTTGGAAAAATAAAAGCCCCTTATTATTAGAAGTGAAACTGGGTAAAAATTATAATCATCTTAGCCAGTCAAGGAAATGAGGACTAGAAATGGGCAGGGAAATTTTGCATATAAAACATCTTAGGGAAGAAAAGAGCTTTCCCAGTGTGGGAGAGAAACTGGGAAATTGGTTGCAAAAAAAAAAAAATGCACCTGTGAAGAATGGTGTACATTCTATTGCAGAAACTTAACCATGAACAATTTTGTAACCAAGGTGCTTAAATAATATAATTATTATAAAACACTTTCCTTTAGTCTCTTACATTCAGTACTTACAGTAGTTTATTTGTGAAATAAAAATTTAAAGAGATTTCATGATAAAAGTCAAATTTGTAATTAATATTTACATGTATGAGAGTTCAAAGAAATGAAATTAAATTCAAGGACGTATTTAGTCTTGGAGGCTTAAATACTATTTTAACAAAGAAAAGGAGGTTTGGACTAACAGAGGTGATAAACCATTGGGACTGGTTAATGATTATATTTTGGAATTAAAAGCAGATAAGCTAAGGCATGAGAATAAAGTGGGGCTGAGAGTAGAAAGGAGAAAAGCGCCTTCATAAAGGAAACACATGCCTGCATTTTGACAGATAAGAGAAGAGCAGAGAAATCTTGCTGCATCTGTTTTTGGTCAACAGCTTTCAGCTCCAAATAATCCTTAAATTTAAGTGGCATTTTTGGGAGCACTTATCTGGATCTCCTTTAACCTCTCATGACACCATATAGACAGACTCTGCAAGCAAATGCTTATCAGTTTTATTTTAATGGCATGCTCACTTATAACCTCACAATTGGTGTCTGTATCAAATAGTCTCTCTTTTAAAATGAAGATAGAAACACTTTCTTCCCAGGCTATCTCTAGAGATTCTGATCTCCCTTGTCAACAACCAACTCAGGTGATTAGTAAGCAATGTGAAATGTAAGACCTTCAGTCTTGTTTTCTTAGGTAAGTACATATAATTAAGCAAGTGGTAGAGTTCTGAGACAACATACCAGATTTTCAGTAAGAATTGAGTAAGAAGTACCAAGTTATGTCCTACAAGTAAACAGAGTTCTTTTCCTAAACGTGAAGGAGAGTGTTAGGCATTCTGTTTTGCTTGTCTAACCCTAAAAGTTAAGGATATAAACAGAAAGTTAGAGTTATGGGTTCTATTTTGAGACATGCCAACTCTCCCAAAGGGTTTTTAAAAGTTTTCATGGTCAGGCCACTCTCCAGACCAATGAAGTCAGAACTTTACATTGGGGGTTAAGAACAGAAGCATTTTTATTTTCTAAAGCTTCTACAAATTTCAAAAATTAGTTGTGCTAAAAAAATCAGTGTCCTTGTAGGCCAGAGAGATAGCACAGTGTTTGCGTTGCATGTGGCCAACCCAGGACAGACAGTGGTTCCAATCATGGCAGCCCATCTGGTCCCCCGAGCCTGCCAGGAGCAATTTCTGAGCACAGAGCCAGGAGTAACCTCTGAGCGCCGCTGGGTGTGACCCATAAACCAAAAACCAAAATAAATAATAAATAAATAAATAAATAAAATAATGTCCTAGAGGGGCCGGAGAGATAGCATGGAGGTAAGGCGTTTGCCTTTCTTGCAGAAGGACGGTGGTTCGAATCTCGGTATCCCATATGGTCCCCTGTGCCTGCCAGGGCCGATTTCTGAGCATAGAGCCAGGAGTAACCCCTGAGCATTGCTGGGTGTGACCCAAAAACCAAAATAAGTAAATAAATAAATTAATAAATAATAAAAAAATAATGTCCTAGAGTTGTAATTCTCAACACTGGGTGCATATTTAAGGTACCTAGGAAAGATTTATAGACAAAGTATAACTACATGGAGGAGATCCATTGCTAGATATTCTTGTTTAATTGGTGGGAATTAACCAGGTTTGAACAGTTAGATTTGAGAAAGAATCATGTTTAGAATTTCAGGGCGAAAAAGAGGTTAGTCTACAACTAATGACCCCTCTTAGGTACTTTAATATACTAATAATATAGAAGTAAACTAACATTTCAAGCTTCCAATCCTGAATGCAAAATCCAATTGGTTGACTTTTTTTTTAATTTTTAGTTTTTGGGCCTCACCTGGTGGCGCTCAAGGGTTACTACTGGCTTTCGCTCTTGGCAGGCTCAAGGGTCCATATGGGATGCTGGGGATAGAACCTGGGATCAAACCCAGGTCTGTGGTGTGAAAAGCAAATGCTCTATCCATTGTGCTTTTATTCTGGCACCAATAGATTGCATTTTAAAAACTTGAAGCAATTCTATACTCTAAAATTTAGAAAGGCAGCTATTCTACTACCAAAGACCAGGTGTGTTTCAAAATACAAAAAATGCTGGAAATTGTTCATTGATATGTTCCTGGTTAGAAAGACTTGCATAGGTCATTCTATGCTGAACTAACTAACTAAGGTATTTGAATAGCAGCGGTATCCTCAGGCCTCATTCCAGATCCAGGAATCAAATTTGTGTTTCAATTATCCAGCTTATACCACTCCTAGGGATTTATCCTCGGAACACTAAAGTGCAATACAAAAATTCCTTCCTAACACTTAAATTCATCGAAGCACTATTTACAATAACCAGACTCTGGAAATAATCAAGATGCTCTTCAACAGATGGATGGCTAAAGAAGCTGTGGTATATACACACACACACACACACACACACACACACACACACACACACACACACACACACACACACACATATATATATATATATATACAATGGAATATTATGCCAGCCATTAGGAGAGATGAAATCATGAAATTTTTCTATACATGGATGAACATGGAAACCATTATGCTGAGTGAAATAAGTCGGAAGGAGAGAGATAGACACAGAATAGTCTCACTCATCTATGGGTTTTAAGAAAATAAAAGAAATTATTGTAATAATGCCCAGAGATGAGGATCAGAATGACTGGCCCACGATCTGAAGCTCACCTCAATAAGGGTGAGTGCAGTTAGAGAAATAATACACTAGCACTACCAAGACAATGTTAATGAGTGAGAGAAGTAAAATACCTGTTTCGTATACCAGCAACATGTGTGGGAGTAGGAAAATGGTGGTCATTGGTGATGGGATGCTGCACTGATGAAGGGGAGTGTTTTGTTGTTGTTGCTTTTTGTGTGTGAGACTGACCCACTACAGTCATGTTCGTAATCACGGTGTTTAAATAAAGATATTATTTAAAATAAAAGAAAAGCACATTAAGCATGGGGGAAAATAAATTTGTGTTTCAATAAGATCTGCACTTGAATGTTATTTGTGTTTTAAGTTTGAAAAGGACTGAAAGGGCTCTCTAATCTTGACATTTTGAGCTTACCTTATATGCAAATATGTAAGTTAATTTTCTTCAGTTTTTTTTTTCCAAGCTATACTTGGCTGTAGTCAGGGGTAACTCCTGGCAGGCTCTGAGCTCAGAGTTACTCAGGCTCAAGTTAACTTCTGGCAGGCTCATAATACTGATAGTACCATAGATAACACCATGAATAGAATTAAGAATTGAACCTG